>NC_092148.1:90495589-90530589 GCF_045791955.1 Oncorhynchus clarkii lewisi
GGCTGGTTTATAAATGACAATATCGAGACAATTAGAACGCTACAAATGTCGCTGGTCAAAACCACATTTACATTTTTATACTCCGGTGGAACGTCTATAGACGGGACAGATCTGTCTCTGCATCCGTTGTCATGGTTACCCGACTATCCAGCAGAATGCACAAATGCATTGACATTAACTTGTAAATAATTATCTTGTTGTGAGTTTATTTTCCTCTAATAATAAATACAAATTTGGTAAAGTTAAGACATTGTCAGCTATGATATGGTCCTTATTTGAACTGGCTAGCCAGCTAGCTATGTAGGTAGCTAACAAGCTTGAAATGGACCACAACATTGTCTAGAAAGTTTATTTGAGTTGTTGCTAGATTGACATCTAGTAAATTCATGTTTAAAAGGATGGGCTGCTGATAAAATACACCAGCTATGCTAATTTGGACCACCAGGTTGTTAATGCAGCCTGTCGTTTCTGTGTCTATACTTTTTTCATAACGATGTCGGACGACAACAGAATGTTCACAATGTCACGGCGACAACAGAATGTTCACGATGTCACAGCGACAACAGAATGTTCACGATGTCACGGCGACAACAGAATGTTCACGATGTCACGCGACAACAGAATGTTCACGATGTCACGGCGACAACAGAATGTTCACGATGTCACGGCGACAACAGAATGTTCACGATGGCACGGCGACAAGAGAATGTTCACGATGTCACGGCGACAACAGAATGTTCACGATGTCACGGCGACAACAGTCTACAGACGTGTCGATAGACCAGCTGTATAACTAGCCTTGAAGGGGAATGAACGCAGGGAGGCTAGGGAATGGTGATTGGGTTGGAGTTAGGTTTGCGGAGCGGTATACTTACTTCCTGAGGTACTCTTCAGAATCACACAACTTCAGGAGGTAGTATCCACTGTCTCTTGGGTTAGTCTGTTCCAGAAGCAGCAATATCTCATCTATCAGGGTCTGGACTGTCTTGTTCACTGGAGGAG
The DNA here is from genome assembly GCF_045791955.1 of Oncorhynchus clarkii lewisi. Classification (NCBI taxonomy): domain Eukaryota; kingdom Metazoa; phylum Chordata; class Actinopteri; order Salmoniformes; family Salmonidae; genus Oncorhynchus; species Oncorhynchus clarkii. The sequence continues at coordinate 90,496,592 of NC_092148.1, forward strand.
AGAGAACAAGGTGGTCAAGGTCAACAAGGTGGTCAAGGTCAACAAGGTGGTCAAGGCCAACAAGGGGTCAAGGTCAACAAGGTGGTCAAGGTCAACAAGGGGTCAAGGTCAACAAGGTGGTCAAGGTCAACAAGGTGGTCAAGGTCAACAAGGTGGTCAAGGTCAACAAGGTGGTCAAGGTCAACAACAACTCTAGTCACAGTCCCCAAAAAATGTATGTATGTATGTATGTATGTCAAATTAAAATCAAATCAAATGTATTTATAAAGCCCTTTTTACATCAGCTGATGTCTCAAAGTGCTGTACAGAAACCCAGCCAGAAACACCAAACACCAAGCAATGCAGGTGTAGAAGCATATTCAAACCTATCTCCCTTTTTCTAAAGACACTTCAACATAACACACGATGAAAAATACAGCAATACGTCTGGAAATAAACCATTACATCTCACATATCCTTTAAGACAATTTTGATTGCCGATACACTTAAACGTGAACAGAAATGAAGTTGCCATAATTTACGTGGCAATATAATTGTAGCTTAGCTACCACACGTTACAGCGGTATACATATGTGTTAGCTGTGTCTCTTACTTACACATGGTGGGAATGGGTAATTGGTGAAGGACCCAGGGAGTTGACACATTGACGGTGATCTCAGCCTCCTGCAGTAAGGAAGGGTGGATAGGTGACACACGCCCCCACACCACCCCTGAGTTAGACACCTGGTCAGTGTGGGGGTACCTAGACAACAGTCTGACAGAGGAGAGAGACGGAGAGAGACGGAGAGAGACGGAGAGAGACGGAGAGAGACGGAGAGGCCTTTAGGAACGTTTTCTTCTTTTATTTTCATGAAAGTGCAACGGCTATGGGATCATCTCTGCGTTTCTCAAGGAGAAACTTTGAAAGAGTGGCAAACGCAAAGACGTTTCCATGGTTCGTGTCTCATCTTGAATGTTAAAAAAAAAACGACTCAGTTCATTGGATTGATATTCAAACATCTGAAAGAGACGAGACGTTTTCTTACTTGGACGTCAACATGCAGAGAGAAGCCAGTTGTTTGGTGCTTCCTTGTGGAGTGTCTATCAGTTTGATGCTCCAGGTATCCAGCTAAAAATATACAATACTGTATATCCAACTCAGTAGAAGCTTTCATTCAAAGCATTTATCCAAAGTGACTTACAGTATACAGTGAGGGCATACATTTTTAGTATGTGACCCCAGCAGGAATCGAACCCACGACAAAATAAAACAAATAAAACCGCATTTAACTCAAATAACACTTACTGTTATAGGTCCAATGCAGTCATAAAATGTGATTTTTCCCGTGTTTTATATTTATTTCTAAACTAGTGAGCTTGGAATAATTCTGTGAAATTGTGAATTGTACTTTTTTAGTGTAGGAGCTGTGTGAAAAGAATGCCTGAAATTTCAGCCTGTTTGGATGGATGGAGTTTTAATAGACCAATAAGAGAGATAGTTCCAAACCTCTCTGCCAATAACAGATCGTTTTCCATTTTCCCCTTCCTACTCAGACCACTCCCAGACAGTCCTAGCAAAATTCTTGCTTGAGAAATTGCTATTTTTTGCTAAGAAACTTTTTTGGTTTCCTTTTTTAACATTTTTTAACAATTTTAATTGAAAACAATCAAAGTAAAGGTACTTAATTGTTACCCAGAAATGATTTGATATTGAGATTTTTTTTTTTTAAATGGCTGCATTGGATCTTTAACAACTTTCCTCCATCTCCACATAGATATCTTTGTTTCCAGTGAACTAAATCCCCATCGCCCAGAACGCTAGTTTGTTTTTCATCTTTGACTTTTATTTAAAGACCCTCTTGAGGTTAGAAAACCAATTTTTTTCTTCGAGGGCCAACACAGTGATACTCACATGACTATATGTGGCTGTATTAAAGCGGTTCAGTCTGATAGCGGGTACAGTCAGATCACAGGAGAACCTCTTCTGAGCATTAGTCAGCAGAGCAGCACTGGAGGTTCTCCTCCGAGGGGGTACTGGAGGAGGCAGGAGGGCTGCTCCTCTCAGGAGGACCTCTGTCTCCTGGGTCCTGTATATGTTCGAGAAAATTAAAAAAAATTGTTTTATGATTTATTTCATGAAGTTTATTTGACAGGGATTATATACAGTACAAATCTAATATAAATCAGAAAAGTTGATGTTACCAGATACAGTTAACACAGCTAATTTTCATATAATAATTAGATGCTTACATTTGTCCTTTTTTCACACATGTATGAATTGAAAATGTGTGTTTTATTTGCATATCCCACTCCCCCTGAGAATGGTGTCAGAGCCAGGGATCAGCGATTATAGAGCAATTATGGTTAAGTGGTTTGCTCAAGGGCACATCAACAGATTTTTCACCTAAGTGGCTCTGGGATTTCAACAAGTGACCTTTCGGTTACTGGCCCAACGCTCCTAACCACTAGGGCGACCTGCTGGCCTTGTCCATGGCAGGAGGATATTAAAACCATTCAACATACCTGGGTCTCAGGTAGGAATTTGGGTTGGGGACCCCTCCACCCATCCCCTGGGTGGTAGGGTTATTGGAGCTCTCATTGCCTCCGCCCTGGGACCAGAGAGGGGAGCGGGGTTGGGGACTGGGCAGGGACAGAGCCGAGAGGGAGTTGTACAGATCCCATTCCTCCTCCTCTAGAAAGACAGGGTCCAGACCAGCTAAGTCTTCCTGGTATCGTTCCATGAGGCACGCTGGGAAAAAGTTGTCTTCTTGTCTCTGTGAGTCATAATCCATAATCAGAAGGATTCATTGGGTACAAAAGTAAAGACATGCAACTCCTTCCTGTCTGTATGTCAGACTTCACAACTCAATGACCAATCAGTGTACTCAGTTCAGGCCATGGCATGTGGAACTCTGGGATGTTGTGGTAAAAAAAAAAAACAATAGGTGGGTAAACCCTTAAATACAAAACACATACAAATCAGATACCACAACTCAGAGGACTCTGTGGCATGTTGAAGTCATGGTGTCATCAAAGAGGGTATTGTAAATACTGCCAATCCAAATATGTGGTATGACATTTGCCAAATAGCTGAACAAAAAAAACAAAGATGGCAATCAGAGTGCAGTATAACTGCAGTACAATGAAGTATAACTGCAGTACAATGAAGTATAACTTCAGTACAACGAAGTATAACTGCAGTACAATGAAGTATAACTGCAGTACAATGAAGTATAACTGCAGTACAATGAAGTATAACTGCAGTACAATGAAGTATAACTGCAGTACAATGAAGTATAACTTCAGTACAACGAAGAATAACTGCAGTACAATGAAGTATAACTGCAGTACAATGAAGTATAACTGCAGTACAATGAAGTATAACTGCAGTACAATGAAGTATAACTGCAGTACACTGAAGTATAACTGCAGTACAATGAAGTATAACTGCAGTACAATGAAGTATAACTGCAGTACAATGAAGTATAACTTCAGTACGCTGCATAAAAAATAACACTATTTTGTTTTATTTACTACAGTAATTTTGCAGTGTTTTACTGCAGTTACAGTGCGGTATAACTGCAGTACAGTGAGGTTATTCTGTAATTACTGAGTCCAAAATACCACAGGCAGTTACTGCACTTTACTGCAGTTTCAAAACTGCAATATTTTTAACTGCAATATTTGTTTGTAAAGACTACAGAGCTAGTAGTATAACATGTTGTGCCACACTTGTTGTACTGTGTTTCAGTTGTCTTCACAATTGTTTGACACAGATACACTTTACATTTTACAAGTATTTCCCCCCCAAAAATAGTCATTTTTTTTTGTATGTAGACTACTTCTGCAGCACAAACTGACAATATTACTAAACCATCATTTCAGTTAGTCTAATAATTGACAGACTTTTCAAAAGGTTAACTGGACATTTTACCAGAGCCCATTTCAGACAGCTGTTCTTTGAGACTGAAGGCTAGAATAAAGTTCAAAACCATTATTTTGAAGACACCACTATTTACATGTTTTAACTGACCACAGAGAGGGACAGTTGGATCAGCCTGATCTATATTTAACAATAACACAATCATACGTTTGTTCTAATTTACAGTCAAGATAAAAGCAGGCACAGATCATATTTCTGACCGCCAAAAATAATATTTCAGGAAAATAATATTTATGCCTCAAGTTTCAATAGTTTAAAAAAAAAAAAATCCTTGTATGAAATGTTATTTATGTGAGAGTCTTACCGTCAGACCCCCGACATTGTCACAGCACAGTCGACTACCTGTCAGGGCGAAGGTATGAAGGTGTGCGCCGTAGACGACTGTGTGTCAATCATCAAGTCAAACTATAGAAGCGTTTCTGGATCGGTTCCCCGGATGTGCTAATTCTAATCATAGCTCCCCGCCGTGGCGTCGCCGATAATAAACAAAGTGCTCGAATGCGCGCTCTCCTCGACAAAAGAGCTCGTCTTCACGGTCGCGCGTAATGGACGTCAAATGTGATATTTACAGTCGAGTCACTTTTGGTTCATGAGGAAAGCTTAACTCTCTCTTTGGGGTGCAACCAGGCCCTCTAGTGGAATGAAATAAACATAACAATAGTGAACAAATGTGGACAAATCTGCCTAAATTGGTGGTAGACGAGGAGAAGACTACCTACTACAGCTGCCCATTATGTAGGCTATTTGCATGAATACTTTAACAGAAAACATATTTGTGAGTCTTTCTGTACTGTATAGCTTCCCCAGAATAGCTTACTCTATTCAATATTCATTTTTATTTTACTAGGCAAGTCAGTTAAGAACAAAATCTTATTTTCAATGACGGCCTAGGAACAGTGGGTTCTGCGTTCTGCCTTGTTCAGGGGCAGAACGACAGATTTTTACCTTGTCAGTTCGGCGATTCAATCTTGCAATCTTCCAGTTACTAGTCCAACACTCCAACACCAACCTGCCGCCCCTCCACTCTAACCACTAGGCTACCTGCCGCCCCTCCACTCTAACAACTAGGCTACCTGCCGCCCCTCCACTCTAACCACTAGGCTACCTGCCGCCCCTCTACTCTAACCACTAGGCTACCTGCCGCCCCTCCACTCTAACCGCTAGGCTACCTGCCGCCCCTCCACTCTAACCACTAGGATACCTGCCGTCCCTCCACTCTAACCGCTAGGCTACCTGCCGTCCCTCCACTCTAACCACTAGGCTACCTGCCGCCTCTCCACTCTAACCACTAGGCTACCTGCCGCCCCTCCACTCTAACCACAAGGCTACCTGCCGCCCCTCCAATCTAACCACTAGGCTACCTGCCGCCCCTCCACTCTAACCACTAGGCTACCTGCCGCCCCTCCACTCTAACCACTAGGCTACCTGCCGCCCCTCCACTCTAACAACTAGGCTACCTGCCACCCCTCCACTCTAACCACTAGGCTACCTGCTGCCCCTCCACTCTAACCACTAGGCTACCTGCCGCCCCTCCACTCTAACCACTAGGCTAACTGCCGCCCCTCCACTCTAACCACTAGGCTACCTGCCGCCCCTCCACTCTAACCACTAGGCTACCTGCCGCCCCTCCACTCTAACAACTAGGCTACCTGCCACCCCTCCACTCTAACCACTAGGCTACCTGCTGCCCCTCCACTCTAACCACTAGGCTACCTGCCACCCCTCCACTCTAACCACTAGGCTACCTGCCGCCCCTCCACTATAAACACTAGGCTACCTGCCGCCCCTCCACTATAACCACTAGGCTACCTGCCGCCCCTCCACTCTAACCACTAGACTACCTGCCGCCCCTCCACTCTAACCACTAGTCTACCTGCCGCACTTCCACTCTAACCACTAAGCTACCTGCCGCCCCTCCACTCTAACCACTAGGATACCTGCCGCCCCTCCACTCTAACCACTAAGCTACCTGCCGCCCCTCCACTCTAACCACTAGGATACCTGCCGCCCCTCCACTCTAACCACTAAGCTACCTGCCGCACTTCCACTCTAACCACTAGGCTACCTGCCGCCCCTCCACTATAACCACTAGGCTACCTGCCACCCCTCCACTCTAACCACTAGGCTACCTGCCGCCCCTCCACTCTAACCACTAGGCTACCTGCCGCCCCTCCACTCTAACCACTAGGCTACCTGACTCCCCTCCACTCTAACCACTAGGCTACCTGCCACCCCTCCACTCTAACCACTAGGCTACCTGCCTCCTCTACACTCTAACCACTAGGCTACCTGCCGCCCCTCCACTCTAACCGCTAGGCTACCTGCTACCCCTCCACTCTAACCGCTAGGCTACCTGCCGCCCCTCCACTCTAACCACTAGGCTACCTGCCTCCTCTACACTCTAACCACTAGGCTACCTGCCGCCCCTCCACTCTAACCGCTAGGCTACCTGCTACCCCTCCACTCTAACCGCTAGGCTACCTGCCGCCCCTCCACTCTAACCACTAGGCTACCTGCCTCCTCTACACTCTAACCACTAGGCTACCTGCCGCCCCTCCACTCTAACCGCTAGGCTACCTGCTACCCCTCCACTCTAACCGCTAGGCTACCTGCCGCCCCTCCACTCTAACCACTAGGCTACCTGCCTCCTCTACACTCTAACCACTAGGATACCTGCCTCCTCTACACTCTAACCACTAGGCTACCTGCCTCCTCTACACTCTAACCCCTAGGATACCTGCCGCCCCTCCACTCTAACCACTAAGCTACCTGCCGCACTTCCACTCTAACCACTAGGCTACCTGCCGCCCCTCCACTATAACCACTAGGCTACCTGCCACCCCTCCACTCTAACCACTAGGCTACCTGCCGCCCCTCCACTCTAACCACTAGGCTACCTGCCGCCCCTCCACTCTAACCACTAGGCTACCTGACACCCCTCCACTCTAACCACTAGGCTACCTGCCACCCCTCCACTCTAACCACTAGGCTACCTGCCTCCTCTACACTCTAACCACTAGGCTACCTGCCGCCCCTCCACTCTAACCGCTAGGCTACCTGCTACCCCTCCACTCTAACCGCTAGGCTACCTGCCGCCCCTCCACTCTAACCACTAGGCTACCTGCCTCCTCTACACTCTAACCACTAGGCTACCTGCCGCCCCTCCACTCTAACCGCTAGGCTACCTGCTACCCCTCCACTCTAACCGCTAGGCTACCTGCCGCCCCTCCACTCTAACCACTAGGCTACCTGCCTCCTCTACACTCTAACCACTAGGCTACCTGCCGCCCCTCCACTCTAACCGCTAGGCTACCTGCTACCCCTCCACTCTAACCGCTAGGCTACCTGCCGCCCCTCCACTCTAACCACTAGGCTACCTGCCTCCTCTACACTCTAACCACTAGGATACCTGCCTCCTCTACACTCTAACCACTAGGCTACCTGCCTCCTCTACACTCTAACCCCTAGGCTACCTGCCGCCACTCCACTCTAACCACTAGGCTACCTGCCGCCCCTCCACTCTAACCACTAGGCTACCTGCCGCCCCGCCACTCTAACCACTAGGCTACCTGCCGCCCCTCCACTCTAACCACTAACTAACTCTAATCTTACACCTCAGTGTAGAATACAAAAGTAAGTCCTCTAATACATTTACTTTTTAAAGATAAATTAAAAGTTAAATGTAGGTATGTTATAATTTCCTCCATTACTGTAAATATACGTTGAACTCGGATCCTTTTCTGCAGTCACCTCCCTCCTCTCCTCATTGAGGAATGCCATTAAGCAGGTTGAGGTATACTACTGTTACCAGTAGTGTTTTCCTACACCTATACTGTGTCCCTGTGATGTTTCCTCCAACGTCTACACATGTATACATGTTACAATAGACCTATACAATAGATAGGTCTGGTACAGAGATACATGTATGTTAGTATGATAGGTCTGGTACAGAGATACATGTATGTTAGTATGATAGGTCTGGTACAGAGATACATGTATGACAGGTCTGAACTTATAAGAATAATAATTTGCAAATAAATTCATTAAAAATCCTACAATGTGATTTTCTGTTTTTTTTTCTTCTCATTTTGTCTGTCATAGTTGAAGTGTACCTATGATGAAAATTACAGGCCTCTCTCATCTTTTTAAGTGGGAGAACTTGCACAATTGGTGGCTGACTAAATACTTTTTTTGCCCCACTGTATAATGTGTTCAAGCATGAAGCGACATGACTGATTGTTCAAGTGTATTTTTTGTCATTTATAAGAGGACTTGGTTGTCTGTAGCTCAGTTAGTACAATATGATGTTTGCAACGTCAGGACAGTGGTTTCGATTCCTGGTACCAAAGATATGTAAAAATAATAATAATAATGATAATAATATAAATGTTTGATATTATTAATAATTCATAATGTTGTGACTAGACAGTGCAGGCTTCACCACGTGCTGATTCCCCAGTACGGCCATGATCCCAGTGAATATGACCAACACAGTGAGGAAGACTGGGGGCATGAAGATCGAGACGAAGACGAGGAAAGAGATGGTGAGAGACTTTTACATGATTTAGCTTGTCTTAATTCATGTTGCTGTTTTCTTTTGCATTTATAAATGATATCTAACACAACATCCCCGCAACATTTTATGAGTCTGTTGATGTAAAAATGGCTTCATTTATACTGTAGATACACATTTGATTAAATTGTTTGATTTGATCTCATCTTTTTGGGGGGGGGGGGGTTCAGGAGCCTCTCCATATGGAGGGAAAGCTGTCCTTCACCCAGGCACGTGCACAGATTGGGCTGTAGGGCTGCTGGAGAACCTGCCCTTTTGATCGGTGACAGTTTTCTCTCTAAAATGTACATTTAAATGTAACAAATTGCTCATCTGACAAGCCCATCACCTGCCCTTCTGTGGATTTCTTCATGTCTACCTGGAAGGGAATTCTCCTTGAGGATTTCTTCATGACTACCTGGAAGGGAATTCTCCTTGAGGAGTTCTGCACGTCTTCCTGGAAGGGAATTCTCCTTGAGGATTTCTTCATGACTACCTGGAAGGGACACATACACCATAGACTGGCCTTCCCTTCCTTTACACATCCTTATGAAAAAGAAGACTGGCTGTATTCCCAATTTGCACCCTTCTCCCTAAGTGTGTACTTGAACACTTTTTTTTTTTTTAAATGTGAAGAATCAGGATGCATCCTCTATGCATTTCAAGATTTAGAATTTGGTTTACTTTCTAAATTAATTTGAACTGAAATGGAACTGACCGAAACCCTGATGTGTGTGTCATGCTGTGTGACTTTTGCCGCGTGCAAAACAACAGGGAAAAAATACCAGGTCAAATCATGACGCCATCTTCAGGTCGGAAAGTCAGAGTTTCAGAAAGAGGCCTGATATTCCAGAGTTAGAATTCCCGAATTGGATGACCGTTCAAAATTATTATACCTAGTCGGAGTTCGTTTTTTCCCCCCACAGTTCCCAGTTGTTTTGAATGTGGCATTAACCTTCACTTGATGGTACCAGTTAACCATCAAGGGTTAACCCTCAACCCTCAAGCCCCAGTTAACCCTCAACCCTCAAGTTCCCAGTTGTTTTGAATGTGGCATTGACCTTCACTTGATGGTACCAGTTAACCCTCAACCCTCAACCCCCAGTTAACCCTCAACCCTCAAGCCCAGGGTTAACCCTCAACCCTCAACCCCCAGTTAACCCTCAACCCTCAAGCCCAGGGTTAACCCTCAACCCTCAACCCCCAGTTAACCCTCAGGAAGAGGGTGTCAGTGGTGTCTGTATAGTAGATAGTGCTGCAGTCACACATTTACCTTCAGTACTAGAGACGCTTGAACATGTTTAGAGACCCACAAAAAAAAAGAGCAGGACATTTATATATATTTTTCACAATAAACAATGTAGTCTACTTTCAGTTGTATCACTGGTTTGTTTTGTTAGAAGAAGTTTTAGATGTTATGATTTTAAGATGGCTGATTATGTGAATCCAACCCACAGAGATGTTGATTATAGCTGAGTGACACAGCTGACTCCGCTTAGTAATCAGCAACCCCTGCCCCCCATGGGTTGTGTTCATTGGGCACCAAACGGTTAAAAAATGGAATTAAAAACAGGGCGGGACTTTCCAAGCTGTCCAATAAGGAACACTAATTTCCACTCCTATTTGTAAAAAAAAAGAAAAAAGTTTTAAAACAGTTTCTGTTATGTGTCCTAATGAACACATCCCTGCTGGGCGTGCGCCTCTTCTTCAGGCACAGTCGGGCCAAGATGTGTTTCATAAACACAGGACCAGGGAAAATGGCATCGCAGAGAAAACACAGGTGAACAACTGGCTTCTTTACTCACATTACAAATGCTCAGCAGTGTCTCCTTTAGATTTTTGGGGAATGTCTGTTGATGTTTTGCTCAAACATTTTTCAAACCACCTCGATTATAATGGTGCCCATGTTTCACGTTGCTGCCACGCTAATACCAAAATAGGTGTGGTAAAACACATATATGTAATAAACCTTTGATTAGAAATATATTGAGGAGGTTTTTTATTTTTAATAGAAATGTCTTTTTAGAATGTATTTTTGTGTATGTTCCAGGTTGAACACTCCCCAACCCCTGGCTCCAGCAGCCTGCCTCTGTGTCCTCCTCCTCCTAGTCCTACCTGTGACAGCCATGGGCAGTTATATTCCTAGTACCAGTCTGCTGTGTAACTTCTGCCCTCTACAGCACAAAGGAAGGTTGGTGTGTGTCCCCCCCCTCCACACCACACACACTGGGGAGCAGTTTCCCGGACTGGTCACAGTCCGATTATGCCCAGTCCGGGACTGAAAAGCATTCTCAATGGAGATTTTTCCATTAAAAAGTTTTTTTTATGTCAGGACTATGCTTGATCTTTCTATAGAACATCGTTCCATATTAATTTGACTTTCAAAGATTCCTAACATAAGGTTCCACCTCTTACATTTTTTTTTTGGGGGGGGGGGTCAGTTAGTGCTATCCTTGGGACGTCCCTACCCGAACCGTTTTAAATTTCAACTTCAACGGTGTGACGTCAGAGTTGAGCCTTCCTATTGATTCTGTTTAGAGTTTCCCATTTTGGGTCTGTCAACTCCACTCCTGGGTGAGAATCTCAATTGCAATTTCTTGTCTCCTCACATCCTCTTGCTTCCTTCTCAAAAGGTCCCGCCTCTCTGACCTTCTCATCCAATGGGTTTTTAAGGAATCAAGGAAATGCGATTGAGATTCTCCCGTGTTATTTTTTTTTTCTCCCCCAGGTCCTGCAGTAACGATTCCACCACTGAGTGTCTCCCGCAAGAGCGCTGTGGTACTAGCAGTGGGCGTTTCGGTTCCACTCACATCCTGTCTGCACAGGGCTGCTTGACCCCTGACTTCTGTAACTCCACCCATGCCGTGACCTACCGAGGGGTCAGCTATAATGTGACATACAGGTCCAGTAGCCACAACTTTACTTTTATTTAATGTAGTTTCACAGGGGCAGTCGCACATCGACATTAGTGGCCCTGTTCACAGCCAGTTGTCAGATAGAAATGTCACAAACAGAGCTGACGTAGTTCTTTATTCTGCATGTCATGTTTGGTCTACATAGCATATTCCTATCTGAATGTTCCACAATGGTGCGTCCCCCATCCTGTTTTAGAGCTCTGATTATGTTGTACTATGATTGCCGATAGCAGGACTGTCGAACTCTCTTCCTGGAGATCTACTGTCTTGTAGGTTTTCAGTCCAACCCTAATTTAGTGTATCTGATTCCGCTAGTTAAGGTCTTGTTGAGCAGCTAATAAGTAGAATTAGGTGTGTTTTAAATTAGGGTTGGACTATAAAACCTACAGGATGAGTGGTCTACGGTGTGATTTTACATATGTCATGTGATATGTATTGCCAATTGCCATTAGTGTAAGTTACTTCAGTAAAAATACTTTAAAGTACTACTTAAGTAGTTTTTTGGGGGATATCTGTACTTTATTATATTATTTGACCATGCTGGTCATTTATGAACATTTGAACATCTTGGCCATGTTCTGTTATAATCTCCACCCGGCACAGCCAGAAGAGGACTGGCCACCCCACATAGCCTGGTTCCTCTCTAGGTTTCTTCCTAGGTTTTGGCCTTTCTAGGGAGTTTTTCCTAGCCACCGTGCTTCTACACCTGCATTGCTTGCTGTTTGGGGTTTTAGGCTGGGTTTCTGTGCAGCACTTTGAGATATCAGCTGATGTACGAAGGGCTTTATAAATAAATTTGATTTGATATTTGTGACAACTTTTACACTAAATTCCTAAAGAAAATCATGTAAAATGTGCTTGACACCCAAAAGTTCCCACTTTATTCAGACAACACTTCTGCCTCTGATCTGGCAGACTCACTAATAAACACATGCGTCTTTTGTAAATGACGTCTGAGTGTGGCCCCTGTCTGTCTATATACATTTTTAAAAACAAGTAAATGGTGCTGCCTGCTTTGCTTAACAGAAGGAATGTAATATGTATACTTTTTGATAATTAAGTACATTTTTTTTTTAGCAATTACATTTATTTATGATACTTAAAAATATTTGGTCCTAAATATATTTGGACTTTTACTCCAAGTAGTATTTTACTGGGTTATATGAGTCACTTTCTAATAAGGTACTAATAAATACTTTTACACAAGTATGACAATTTGGTTACTTTTTAAAAATGTATTTCCATCACTGCCAATTTCTTTAATACTGAGTGACTTACATACATTTTTCAAACTAACTCTCTAGGTGTTGCTGTAGGGACAAGTGTAACCAGCCTCCAGCCCCTGACACCTACATTAAGAGTCTGTTAGGAGTGACGTTGGGGCACAGTGAGAAGCCTCCTCCTTCTGCGACGGACCCTCTGCATAGATGCCCTGGAGATGACGACGTGGTGGAGGATGAAGCCGTGGCTTCGCTACACGGAGAAAACGACATGACTTCCATCTATAAAGTCCTCTCAGATCTCCAGGAGTGGCTAAAGAGTAGCGGCTAGGGGTCCGTCTGGAATTCAGCCATACTTGTCACTGGGGGACGGGCCTGTTAGCCACAGTCCCTGTCCCCCCACCCTCATGCAAGGGATGGGCCTGTTAGCCACAGTCCCTGTCCCCCCACCATCATGCAAGGGATGGGCCTGTTAGCCACAGTCCCTGTCCCCACCCTCATGCAAGGGATGACACTTATTCAAGTAGATGTTTTATTTCCAGTGTAAAATGTGCTTATTTATTCAATTATTTGTAATAACTGACGTAAAGTGTAATCTGTTTTTAGTGATGTTGCAATATTGACTTGTGGTAAAAGCTGTAGTTCTCAGTGTGGTAGCTGGTGAATGGCGTGAATACAGAAAGCATGTTGAAGTAACTTTCCAGTGTCTCCAGGTTTCTATGAAATATTACAATGAGTGAAATAATGTTCCTTCCAAAACAATGGGGAATTAAAGAACCAGTGCAGTAAAGAAGAAACGTGAATAATTTGTTTTTATATGGGGCGGCAGGGTAGCCTAGTGGTTAGTGTTGGACTAGTAACCGGAAGATTGCAAGTTCAAACCCCGCTGAGCTGACAAGGTACAAATCTGTTGTTCTGCCCCTGAACACTGTTCCTAGACCGTCATTGAAAACAATAATTTGTTCTCAGCCTGGTTAAATAAAGGTAAAATATATTTCCTCACTTAGGTTGGCATAATACTATGCAAATTGTGATAATTCCCTTTTTAGTGTAAAAGGTGATTTAAAAAAAAATAAAAGTCTGCCTGTTTTGGTAGGCTGGAGTTTTGGCCTGCCTCGTGACATCACCAGGTGGTAAATTAGTTGCTCGACCAATAAGAGTTCCAATCCCCTCTGCCAATAAGAGCCAGTTTCCCCTTCCCTCTCTCAGACCACACCCAGGCCTAGCTAAATTCTTCCTTGAGAAGTTGTTATTTACTAAGAAGCAATTTAATTTGTCACTTAATTCAAACGGTCAAAAAAAAATCACAGTGAGGTACTTAATTGTTACCCAGAAATCATGATATTGAGAGAAAAAGGGCTGCATTGGATATTTATGTTAATCCGTTAATAAATATTCACATGAGTAGACCGCTGATTGGCTAGCTCATCCTAGCAAGTGTTTTTTTTAAATTTTATATTCAATTTATGCTTTGGCCACATACGAGTATATCAGTCAACGTTATTTGGGTGTGTGTTAACAGGACATTTTCACTGAACAGTTACTTTCAAATCATTTTTTTTTTTTGGTTCAGTCTGTCCTGATCCGAATAACAGGCGTCGGCAGTGGGTGTGGTTACTTGGTTTGAGGTTAGATGGTTACTTGGTTTGAGGTTAGATGGTTCCGGTTCGACCAGCAGTAAGTGTTGGGACACAGAGCAGCTCCATTGTACACCACCTGTTGTATCCAGTTTGAAATTCCTCTCAACCCCGGAGTCGTAAGAATGGGAAGGTAAGTCCTCATCCGACATATTGCCATTGCATGAGCAAGATGTTAGTGTTTTCTGTGGTTGAGAGAGCACACATACAAGGCTTTCAACCTGTCTTTTAGATAAACTGAGACTAGAAGGTTCCTTTGCAAGTCAGCAACCTATCCAACAAGCTCTTGTTCCAATTAGACTAATTAGACTGGTGGGTTACCAATCAGCAGTTTAATTCCAATACCACTCCAATTCTAGCCTGGTCCCAGATCTGTTGTGCTGTCTGGGCGGTGGGTTACCAATCAGCATTCATTCCAATACCACTCCAATTCTAGCCTGGTCCCAGATCTGTTGTGCTGTCTGGGCCGATGGGTTACCAATCAGCATTCATTCCAATACCACTCCCAATTCTAGCCTGGTCACAGATCTGTTGTGCTGTCTGGGCCGATGGGTTACCAATCAGCATTCATTCCAATACCACTCCCAATTCTAGCCTGGTCCCAGATCTGTTGTGCTGTCTGGCCAACTCCTGCAGTTGTTTTTCATGTCATGAGGTTCAATGTTTGACTAGGTCTGCGTTCACACAGGCAGCCCAATTCTGATCTATTTTTCACTAATTGCCCCTTTGACCAATCAGATCAGCTCTGAGAAAATATCTGCTGTGATTGGGATGTAAAAGAAGTGTTATTGGAAATGAGATCAGAATTAGGCTGCCTGTTTAAACTCAGCCTAAGGAGCTAGCTATACAGTACAAACAGATCTGGGACCAGGCTACTCTCTAACGCTGACTGACATGAACGGGTGGTTTCTCCACCAGACGTCTATTCTCTCTCAGGCCCCAGATGTTCCCGTCTCTATCTGCCATCCTGTGTTTGTCCCTGCTCCTCCCAGCACTCCACTGTAACAACAACCTGCTGTGTTACTACAGCCCCATCATGTACCGGAACAAGACCTTTGACCTCATCCTGACAGAGTGCCCTCCCGCGGAACTCTGCATGACGGGCAACGGTCGCTATGGAAACCACAGCGCCCTGTCCACCCGGGGGTGCATGGCGTCGACGGGCTGCGGTCAGATACACCCTCTCCCACTGAAAGGAACTGTTTACACCATGACGTATGCGTGCTGTGGCTATAACTACTGTAACGCAGGACGCCGTGTTGCGGTTAATTCGGTCCCCCTCGTGACGGCGATGACTATGCTGTTATTAACGGGCCTGTAACTCACAATCCTACTTTAAAAATCATGTAATTTTTTTTTTTAGATAGGTGCTGGTTCTTATAAAGGACGTGAGGAGTACGAGGGATTTGTTGGTTGAATAGTTTACTGCTGCATACTCAGTCTAACCAAACGGAGGCATGCATCAACCTGGAGAACCAATTTATTTTTTATTTTTTCTTAACCAAATACAATTGAAGATTATGCATTTGGCTCCTTTTTTTTTAATACAGAGAAATTGTTTTTATGATTGTGAAATAAATGTTTTATACACTAACTGGACTATGTGTTGTGACTTTGTTGAATCAGCAATTTCTCTTTTTGAATGAGGTGATGTTGTAATAATATAAATGTATATATGTATGCACAACTCACACACACTGACTATCTCTTGAGGTTTGGACAGTTCTTTATTTCCCTTTTATAAGGCTGCTGGGTCTCCCCATAGTGGATATACTTATATGTACAGGAGATTGCTATAGTGGAGTTACAGAGAAAGGGAGAGGGTCCATATTACACAGTAGACTTCAAAAAAACAACACTGACGGAGCCTCATCTCCGGGGAGCAGAAATCAGCAGAGAGAAAGAACGGGATGGGGGTAACAGCAAGGGGAGGGATGGGGGTAACAGCAAGGGGAGGGATGGGGGTAACAGCAAGGGGAGGGATGGGGGTAACAGCATGGGGAGAGGGATGGATGGGGGTAACAGCAAGGGGAGGGATGGGGGTAACAGCATGGGGAGGGATGGGGGTAACAGCATGGGGAGGGATGGGGGTAACAGAAAGGGGAGGGATGGGGGTAACAGCATGGGGAGGGATGGGGGTAACAGCATGGGGAGGGATGGGGGTAACAGCATGGGGAGAGGGATGGATGGGGGTAACAGCAAGGGGAGGGATGGGGGTAACAGCATGGGGAGGGATGGGGGTAACAGCATGGGGAGAGGGATGGGGGTAACAGCATGGGGAGAGGGATGGGGGTAACAGCATGGGGAGGGATGGGGGTAACAGCATGGGGAGGGATGGGGGTAACAGCATGGGGAGGGATGGGGGTAACAGCATGGGGAGAGGGATGGATGGGGGTAACAGCATGGGGAGAGGGATGGATGGGGGTAACAGGAGAGGGAGGATGGGGGTAATAGGAGAGGGAGGATGGGGGTAACAGCATGGGGAGAGGGAGGATGGGGGTAATAGGAGAGGGAGGGATGGGGGTAACAGGCGAGGGAGGGATGCGGGTAACAGCATGGGGAGAGGGAGGGATGGGGGTAACAGGAGATGGGGAGAGGGAGGATGGGGGGGTAACAGCACGGGAGGGGGAGAGGGATGGATGGGGGTAACAGCATGGGGAGAGGGAGGATGGTGGTAATAGGAGAGGGAGGATGGGGGTAACAGGCGAGGGAGGGATGCGGGTAACAGCATGGGGAGAGGGAGGGATGGGGGTAACAGGAGATGGGGAGAGGGAGGATGGGGGGGTAACAGCACGGGAGGGGGAGAGGGATGGATGGGGGTAACAGCATGGGGAGAGGGAGGACGGTGGTAATAGGAGAGGGAGGATGGCGGTAATAGAGGGAGGGATGGGGGTAACAGCATGGGGAGAGGGAGGGATGGGGTAACAGGAGAGGGAGGGATGGGGAGAGGGAGGGATGGGGGTAACAGGAGAGGGAGGGATGGGGAGAGGGAGGATGGGGGGGTAACAGCACGGGAGGGGGAGAGGGATGGGGTAACAGCACGGGGTGGGGGAGAAGAAGAGGGTAACAGCACGGGAGGGGGAGAGGGATCGGGGTAACAGCACAAGAAGGGGGAGGGATGGGGGTAACAGCACGAGAAGGGGGAGGGAGACGTTGTAGGCCGAGAGCCTCGAGAGAAAGAGAGGCTGAATAACTGCCTAATAACTTAACACTAGAAAATAACACAGATTTCACGCACAGTGTATCTTTAAATAGGTTACATGGAGAACCGCTCACCATAAATATCTGTATTCTCAGGAGCCAACACATATATAAAAAAAAACGAAATCATTGTTCGGTCTTTAACTTATTTTTCTTATGTTTTTTCCCCTCTATTTTTGCGATTTGTTCCTTCCTTCCGTCTACCTTGACGGCAGGGTTTCATCCATCCACCCTGCCCTTTATCCATCTGTCCCTCATCCGATAAACATGGAGAAAAAAAACCCTCATCCAACCGAAAAATTACGCAATGTGAATTAGTAAAAAAACAAAATCAAATGAAACACGGCCACAGTCGACTCATCACGAAAATAACCCACAGGACAGCAAGAACACAGTACTATTTTCACTGTAATGATCTTCCTCCTAGATACTGGTGCAGGCGGAGGAGTGTTCCTCCCTCTCCTTCCGGCTCTGCCAACTAGCCCAGGGGTATATTCATTAGTCAGATTCTGTTGCAAAAATGTTTTGCAATGAAAACCGTTTTACTCCAAAAGAGTTTCTATTGGACAGATTCAGTCAGGTTCTCTCTCCATTTTCATTCTGCTTGCTCCGCTTGTTTCCGTTTGGTTCCTAGAGATAGTAAAATAGTAAATGGTTTTTGTTGTAAAACATTTTTGCAACGGAATCGGACTAATGAATACACCCCAGCAACCTGGCATAGAGTTGGAAACAGGGCTCACCCCACACCCCCCCCCCCCTTAGCTTTGCCATTATCGCTTCTGTGACTGTGTGCCCTCTATCCAACTCTATGCCACTGGTCATCAGTGATATTTCTCTTAATGATTTCACAGTGTGGTAGTAGTAGGACTAAGTGGGTAGGATGGGGTGATAAGGGGAAATCCGAGGGTGGGTACTATCATCATCACATCATAATAACCACCTACGGCAACGATTAGAAAACAACTAGAAACCCGGAAGTCCATTAAAAGTAAACAAAATGTCCGCCTTTGTTGCTCCTTCACGTCTCCTTCCTTCCAGTCACAATGGGGGGTGGGGAAGGCTTCTGATTGGTTGCAGCGTAAACTGATGGGATGGTCCACATTTTCTGGCAGAGTGGGGGGGGGGGGGGGGGGGGGGGGGGGGGGTGGTGGTCTAAGGCTGACTGGAATCCATTGGCTGGAGGGCAGGACTTGACAGGGTGATATGGCATCAGGAGAAAGGAATGTGGTTGGTTGGTTGGTCGGTCATATGTGTGATTGGCAGGTTGTAGGGAAAATCCATTGGTTAGGCATGCTGCAGCGCCCGCCTCTTTCGGCTGTAGTAGTGACGTAGGCCGGTCTGTCTGGCAAAGTTCATCATGTAGTTTTGTTTACGGGTGCTGCAGGGAGACAAAGACAGTGAGGGAGAGAGAGAGAGAGGGAGGAAGAGGATGGTGACCGTTAGTAACCAAGGAAGAGGCATTTACAGTATCTACACACACATCCGTCTGAAATACACACACACGTCTGAAATACACACACACACACACACACACACACCGTCTGAAATGCACACACACCGTCTGAAATATATACACACACACACACACACACCGTCTGAAATACACACACACACACACACCATCTGAAATACACACACACACACACACCGTCTGAAATGCACACACACACACACACACACACACTGTCTGAAATACACACACACACACCGTCTGAAATACACACACACATAGTCTCATATGCAAGCTCACACATTCCTAGATCCATGTTGGTATTTTCAGTTGGATTTCACCTCTAACCTCAAACATTCAAACTAAGCAAATAGTGGACTATTCATAACTTACTTTATATTGAACTGTGTATATATATATATATATATATATATATATAAATATTGATCAACAGCTGGTTTTGACATGTTCTCAATGGCAATATCATAAGCAAGTCAACAGGACAAGACATGATGGGACACAACTAGAGGACACATGACTGGCCTAGAGAGCTACAGACAGGGTCACAGACATTAGCTACAGACAGGGTCACAGACATTAGCTACAGTCAGGGTCACAGACATTAGCTACAAACAGGGTCACAGACATGAGCTACAGACAGGGTCACAGACATTAGCTACAAACAGGGTCACAGACATTAACTACAGACATGAGCTACAAACAGGGTCACAGACATTAGCTACAGACAGGGTCACAGACATTAGCTACAGACATGAGCTACAAACAGGGTCACAGACATTAGCTACAGACAGGGTCACAGACATTAGCTACAGACATGAGCTACAAACAGGGTCACAGACATTAGCTACAGACAGGGTTGGGGTTTCTGGGGGGGGGGGGGGGGTTTCTAACTCTAATCTAGGTTCTAAGGTTCTATAGGAAGAGTGTTTGAGCTCGTTGAGTAGCATCCATATCAGAAGGGGAAAACAAACAGACCAACAAAGAAAGGGGGGGGGGGGGGGGAAACTGAACTAAATAGATAACAGAGAGAAGCCGTGATTGAAGATCGCTCTTCTTGCTTAGCTTGTCATTGCCTCGTCCATCCAGCAGGTGATGCCAGGAGCGACAGCATGTGGCCCCCTGCAAAGCGGGGGGGGGGGGGGGGGGAGTAGAGAAGGGGGATGGGAGGGGGACGAGGGGCTGACAAAGTGGGATGTCTGTCTTTCCGCTTCTGTGTTGTTGGTTTTGTTTGTCTACTTCACAGAGCGAGTTAGAGGGACGGCCAGTATGGAGAGGGCTCCTGATTCACAGAATGGTGTTTTCCATGGACAGGCAGCCGTGGATGGGAGGGGATAAGCGGGTAAGGGGGGCTTTGCAACGTTGGAATTAAAAAGCCATCATGCAAGGAGGTTGGATGGAGGTTGTTTACTCTGATGAAGGGCTTGATGAGTTCTAGGTCTTTTGTTTATGTGGATGTCTTGGGCTCGTTATGCCGTCTCTGCATTACACCACTGCTAGTGTGAAGGACGTGTGCACCGAGTTGAATGATCAACGTTAGATGTCCACATTAGAATGAAGCGGTGGTTGTAACATGTGCCTCTCTGTGTGTGCGTGTGCGTGTGCGTGTGCGTGTGTCTCAAAGTCAGCCTCAGCATCAACTCCTTATTGGGCTGTGTGCAGACATGGAGCAAGACCCAAAGCACTCAAATGGTAGCAATAGGAACAACAGACATTCATATAGTGATGGCTTGCATCACACATATACACACACACACACACACACACACACACACACACACACACACACACACACACACACACACTGATGATACCATTGAGATGCATGTACTGTGTGTGTTTAAAACATACAGACGAATTGGCACAAAAGGTGATTTTTAGTTGAGAAATAGCATCTCAGATATCTCATATAGGTATTGGACCACTGGGTGTTCTGGTGACGTTTATAATTTCCACTACCTCGACATGGATGATAGCAGCCATGTCATTATGTATTTTATCTCCTGATGTCTGTTTCCTCAGAAGTGTGGAGATATCAGTCCGTGTCATGGATAAGCCTTTGAGAAAAGCCTGCCTCTGGGTGATGACAGCCTGTGTGTGTGTGTGTGTGTGTGTGTGTGTGTGTGTGTGTGTGTGTGTGTCTCTGAGGAGGTGGTGTGTGTGTGTGTAGTGGTGGTGGTGTGTGTTTCTGTGGAGGTGGTGGTGTGTGTGTGTGTCTCTGAGGAGGTGGTGTGTGTGTGTGTAGTGGTGGTGTGTGTTTCTGTGGAGGTGGTGGTGTGTGTGTGTGTGTGTGTGGGGGGAGGGGGTTAAGGCTAGGAAGAGGATGACAGAAGAGGAGGGTCAGGGGTATAAGGTGGGGGGTGTCACAGGAGGAAGAGGAGGGGACTGCATTCGGGGAGAAGAGGAAGACTTACCTGACTCTACAGCCATGCCACAGGGAGCAGAATACAGAAGAGAGCAGAGGTTAGAGCGCGAGAGGGGAGGATGGGGATGCTGCTGGCTCGCAGAAAGATCTGGGGGGGAAGGAACCCCGGCCGCCTGGGGAGGCGAAAGGGGGCCCAGAGAGACGGGGGGGAGAGCGAAAGAGAGGAGAGGGAGCAGGGAGTAAGAGAGTCAGAGAGAAATAGAGAGGAAGTGATATAGAACGTGGAGAGAGAGACAGAAATATGTAAAGACAATAACAGATGGAGAGAAACAGGACCAAACACATCCAGAAAGAAAGAGAGGGAAGAATGAGAGGGAAGAAAGAGGGAAGGAAGGAAGAGAGAGGGAAGGAAGAGAGAGAGAGGGAAGGAAGGAAGAGGAAGGAGGAGATAGAAGAGGAGGAGTAGATGGAAGAGGAGATGAAGAAGAGGAGGAAAAGGAGAAGTAGTCGGGAAGAGGAGAAGGAGGAGGAAGAAGAGGAGGAGGAGGAAAAGGAGAGGGAGGAGCAAGAGGAGGAGGAGATTGAGGAGATGGAAGAGGAGATGGAAGTGGAGATGAAGAAGAGGAGGAAGAGGAGAAGGAGAAGAAGGAAGACATAATAGGACATGATGAGCCAGCAGGAGGAGCACAAGCACAGGCAGTGGAGGAAGAGAAGCAGTATGGTCACGCATGTTAGTGTCGTGAGATCAGGGAGGAGAGGAGAGACACACGATGACAAAGAAACCCATTGAAAAGGAGGAGAGGAGTGGTGGTGGAGTTGTGGAACAGAGAGACAGAAATAAAAAAAAAGAGAAGTGTGAGGATCGAACGGTTATTCTGTTCAGCAGACACTGTTGTTGAATGTTGAGAACCAACCGTAGGAGTAGGAGAGGACAGGTCAAGGCCACACCGAACCAGGGACAGCTCAGGTAAGGTGTGTGTTTTTTGTGTAGTTTGCGTGTCGACTCTACACGTACAAGGCCTTGTTCTATAGATATCATTCCAAGTGGTACAACTCAATGGGCTATCTGTCGTTTGCCAAATATTGACTGAACACCTGCCCTTAACGGAACTACATCAAGCCTTTACACACACATTTCATGACTGTTAGATGAAACACAATGCATGACATCCTTTAGAATGTTATAATCAATGACCTTTATCATTGATATGAAGCCCTCAGCAACATGCAATAGGCATTAAAATGCTGTATGCTTCCGCTATGTAGACGGTTATGCAGGTGTGTAGATGGTGTGTGTAAACGGTGTGTGTAAACGGTGTGTGTAGACGGTGTGTGTAAACGGTGTGTGTAGACAAGCTTTGTGTATGCATTAGGTGGTCTCACACAATATTCAAATAGACCAAAGTCACTGTGAAGTCACTAACTAGCACTTTGTGGAAAACCGTCTTGGGCACAACATTCAGTCTTTATTTTTTCTTCCTGTTGGTTGAGCACAGACTATGGGGGTGCATGTGTGTGAGGGTGTAAGCTTCTTCCTTGCTGTTGAGCATGTGTGTGTGTGTCAGTTTATGTGGAGAGAGGCGGGTGTTTTTGGGGCCGAGGTAGGGGCAGACTGAGGTTCTCTAAGTTCTCAGACTGAGGTTCTCTAGGTTCTCAGATGGAGGTTCTCTAGGTTCTCAGACTGAGGTTCTCTAGGTTCTCAGACTGAGGTTCTCTATGTTCTCAGACGGAGGTTCTCTAGGTTCTCAGACGGAGGTTCTCTAGGTTCTCAGACTGAGGTTCTCTAGGTTCTCAGATGGAGGTTCTCTAGGTTCTCAGATGGAGGTTCTCTAGGTTCTCAGACGGAGGTTCTCTAGGTTCTCAGACGGAGGTTCTCTAGGTTCTCAGACTGAGGTTCTCTAGGATCTCTAGGTTCTCAGACTGAGGTTCTCTAGGTTCTCTAGGTTTTCAGACTGAGGTTCTCTAGGTTCTCAGACTGAGGTTCTCTAGGTTCTCTAGGTTCTCAGACTGAGGTTCTCTAGGTTCTCAGACGGAGGTTCTCTAGGTTCTCTAGGTTCTCAGACTGAGGTTCTCTAGGTTCTCAGACGGAGGTTCTCTAGGTTCTCTAGGTTCTCAGACTGAGGTTCTCTAGGTTCTCTAGGGACCAGGGGTACCAGGTTGGTCGGCGATACTCACAGCACTACTTCCACGTGGTCCAGCGCCCACTGGTCATGTCCCGCTCCGTCGTGACGTGGCTGCCACCACCGCAGCTCCACCCCTTTAGCCCTCGCCTCTCTGGGGCAGGCGGCAGGAGGAGAGGAGGTCAGAGGTCAAGAGTAGGCAGTTAGTGTGTCAGTATGTGTGTTTTTAGACTAGTGGACATCAACCTTGCTGCTGGAAAGTAACAGGTTGTCCATGGAAACACTGGATTAACTAGTCAGGTGTGTTAGTACACTCTCTAGCTTTCAGAGAGTGAATGTGTGTGTGTGTGTGTGTGTGCGTTAGCGTCGTGTTCACTCACAGTGGGATGTTGTAGGAAACCCTCTGGGCCTTGATGAAGTCTTTGGGCTGGTGCTGGGCGATAACGTGCCAGCTGACTCCGTTATTGACCGTGTACTGCAGCAGAACTGCCCTGTCCACTGTGTTTTCCTGGTCCAGGGCTGTGTTACAACTGTCTGTCTGGGACACACTGCCTATCTGCAGCACAAACATGATCTTACTGTAGGAGAGAGTGGGAGGGGGAGAGAGGAGGGGAGGGGGAGAGAGAGAGTGAGGAAGGGGGAAGAGGGAAGGAGGAGGGGAGGGGGAGGGAAAGATGAGGGGGAGGGGGTGGGGGGGTGAAGGAGAGAAAGAGGGAGAGAGATAGTTTTGGTAAGAATACCTTGGTATTTTTGGATGGACTAGGTTCTACAAGTTTAGCCTCCAAGTTTTCAATTTTAGTAATACTGATCTCAATGGCCTCAGTAGTGGGCTAGGACAAGCTATGCTAGACTAGGCTAGGAGAAGCTATGTTAGGCTATGCTAGTATGGTCCTGTGTGGGCAAGGCTAGGCTACGCTAGGCTAGGCTACGCTAGTATGGTCCAGTGTCCACTAGTACATGTCTCGTGTGACGTCAACAGTTTGGTGACCGCAGGCCTCGTCTTACAGTTACTGTACTGTATAACAAACTTCTCTCACTGTACCTTCAGTAGTTGGATAGACTGTAGGCTAGGCTAGTACAGTACAATCCATTGTCCAGTCCATACCTGGCTCGTGTCAGGTCCAGAGGCTTGGTGATCGCCTGCCTCATCTTACAGCCGTTGAAGTAGAGCGAGTCTCCGTGGGCGTGGGGAGAGAGCTGGCCACACCCACTTCCTACTCCGCCCCCTTGGATGAGTTGCCAGCTCTCCTCTGACACGCTGCCTGACTCAAAGTTATCCTTTATTGAGCTAGGTAGGTCACTGCTGGACAGGGAGCAGTCATCACCTGGGAGATGGAGGCAGGAGAACCAAAATGAATGCTAGATTTCAATCAATCAATCAATCAATCGTCATTTAGAACTCTCTGTAAGAAAGACAACAGACTGAGCGGAACCAGACTCAGAGGGTAGAAGTTAAGGCCATCAGGTTATGATTACAAGAGTGGTTTGTGTCAGTGCTGCAGTCTTTGTGTTAGAGGTTGTAGTCTTTGTGTCAGTGTTGTAGTCTTTGTGTCAGTGTTGTAGTCTTTGTGTCAGTGTTGTAGTCTTTGTGTCAGTGTTGTAGTCTTTGTCAGTGTTGTAGTCTTTGTGTGAGAGGTTGTAGTCTTTGTGTCAGTGTTGTAGTCTTTGTGTCAGTGTTGTAGTCTTTGTCAGTGTTGTAGTCTTTGTGTGAGAGGTTGTAGTCTTTGTGTCGGTGTTGTAGTCTTTGTGTCGGTGTTGTAGTCTTTGTGTGAGAGGTTGTAGTCTTTGTGTCGGTGTTGTAGTCTTTGTGTCAGTGTTGTAGTCTTTGTGTGAGAGGTTGTAGTCTTTGTGTCAGTGTTGTAGTCTTTGTGTCAGTGTTGTAGTCTTTGTGTCAGTGTTGTAGTCTTTGTCAGTGTTGTAGTCTTTGTGTGAGAGGTTGTAGTCTTTGTGTCGGTGTTGTAGTCTTTGTGTCGGTGTTGTAGTCTTTGTGTCGGTGTTGTAGTCTTTGTGTCGGTGTTGTAGTCTTTGTGTCAGTGTTGTAGTCTTTGTGTCGGTGTTGTAGTCTTTGTGTCGGTGTTGTAGTCTTTGTGTCGGTGTTGTAGTCTTTGTGTCAGTGTTGTAGTCTTTGTGTCAGTGTTGTAGTCTTTGTGTCGGTGTTGTAGTCTTTGTGTCGGTGTTGTAGTCTTTGTGTCAGTGTTGTAGTCTTTGTGTCAGTGTTGTAGTCTTATCAGCTACCCACCACGGTGTCCCTCGTCACAGATGCAGACCACCCCGCTTGTGCAGTAACCATGACCGCTACACATCCCAGGACATGCCTCCCCGATATAGACCTGGTCCACCCCCCAGCCATGACGCTCGCCAGCACCCTCCTTCTGGATCCAACGGAACTGCGTGGCTCTGCAGGGGAGGAGACGGGAGGGGAGATGAGACAAAACGTATAGGACTTGCTTTATCTCACGGTCGGGGGGTGGGGGGGTGGCTATCAACACCTGAAAGACAGCATCCAGTTTCAGGATGGGGGGTGGGGGGGTGGCTATCAACACCTGAAAGACATCATCCAGTTTCAGGATGGGTTGGGGGGGGGGGGGTGTGTGGGGGGGTAAGAGTTAAGTTCTAAATGCATGATCTGAAACCAGCAGCCTTCTGGTTGCAGCGGTCCTACCCTGAGGAGACGTGGTCAGATACACACAGCGGTCCTACCCTGAGGAGACGTGGTCAGATACACACAGCGGTCCTACCCTGAGGAGACGTGGTCAGAAACACACAGCGGTCCTACCCTGAGGAGACGTGGTCAGAAACACACAGCGGTCCTACCCTGAGGAGACGTGGTCAGGCAGCTGAACAGTGACCCTGGTCCAGCTGGAACTGTTGACTGGACTGTAGATGGTGGACTCATGGAAAATGAAGGGAGAACAGCCCACGTTGTTCACAGAGGAGGGAATACACTCTGACTGAACCAGCTGCCATGAGTCAGACCTGGAGAGGGAGAGAGGGAGGATGGAGGGGAGGGGGGAAGAGAGAGAGGGAGAGGGAGGATGGAGGGGAGGGGGAAGAGAGAGAGAGAGAGAGAGAGAGAGGGAGGATGGAGGGGAGGGGGGAAGAGAGAGAGGGAGGATGGAGGGGAGGGGGGAAGAGAGAGAGAGAGGGAGGATGGGAGGTGAGGGGGGAAGAGAGAGAGGGAGGATGGAGGGAAGGGGGGAAGAGAGAGAGGGAGGATGGAGGGGAAGGGGGAAGAGAGAGAGAGAGAGGGAGGATGGAGGGGAGGGGGAAGAGAGAGAGAGAGGGAGGATGGAGGAAGAGAGAGGGAGAGAGGGAGGATGGAGGGGAGGGGGGTAGAGAGAGAGAGAGAGAGAGAGAGAGAGAGAGGATGGAGGGGGAGGGGGGAGGAAAGAGAGAAAGAGGGAGGATGAGGGGGAGGGGGGAAGAAAGAGAGGAAGAGAGGGAGGATGGAGGGGAGGGGGGAAGAGAGAGAGAGAGAGAGAGAGAGAGAGAGAGAGAGAGAGCGGATGGAGGGGAAGGGGGAGGAGAGATAGAGAGAGAGAGAGAGCGGATGGAGGGGAAGGGGGAGGAGAGAGAGAGAGAGAGAGAGGGAGGATGGAGGGGGAGGGGGGAAGAGGGAGGATGGATGGGGAGGGCGGAAGACAGAGAGAGAGAGGATTGAGGGGAGGGGGGAAGTGCGAGGGAGAGATGGAGGATGGAGGGGGAGAGGGGAAGAGAGAGAGAGAGAGAGAGAGAGAGAGAGAGAGAGAGAGAGAGAGAGAGAGAGAGAGAGAGAGAGAGAGAGAGAGAGAGAGAGAGAGAGAGAGAGAGGATGGAGGGGGGAAGAGAGAGAGAGGGAGGATGGAGGGGAGGGGGGAAGAGAGAGAGAGGGAGGATGGAGGGGAGGGGGGAAGTGCGAGGGAGAGATGGAGGATGGAGGGGAGGGGGCAAGAGAGAGAGAGAGAGAGAGGGAGGATGGAGGGGCAGGGGGGAAGAGAGAGAGAGAGGGGGCGGATGGAGGGGGAGGGGGGAAGAGGGAGAGAGAGGGGGAGGATGGAGGGGGAGGGGGGAAGAGAGAGAGAGAGAGAGAGAGGGAGGATGGAGGGGAGGGGGGAAGAGGGAGAGGGAGGATGGAGGGGAAGGGGGAAGAGAGAGAGAGAGAGAGAGAGGGAGGATGGAGGGGAGGGGGGAAGAGAGAGAGGGAGGATGGAGGGGAAGGGGGAAGAGAGAGAGAGAGAGAGAGAGGGAGGATGGAGGGAGGGGGGAAGAGAGAGAGGGAGGGGGAGGGGGGAAGAGGGAGAGAGAGGGGGAGGATGGAGGGGGAGGGGGGAAGAGAGAGAGGGAGGGGGAGGGGGGAAGAGGGAGAGAGAGGGGGAGGATGGAGAGGGAGGGGGGAAGAGGGAGAGGGAGGATGGAGGGGAAGGGGGAAGAGAGAGAGAGAGAGAGAGAGGGAGGATGGAGGGGAGGGGGGAAGAGAGAGAGGGAGGATGGAGGGGAAGGGGGAGAGAGAGAGAGAGAGAGAGAGGGAGGATGGAGGGGAGGGGGGAAGAGAGAGAGGGAGGGGGAGGGGGGAAGAGGGAGAGAGAGGGGGAGGATGGAGGGGGAGGGGGGAAGAGAGAGAGGGAGGGGGAGGGGGAAGAGGGAGAGAGAGGGGGAGGATGGAGGGGGAGGGGGGAAGAGAGAGAGGGAGGGGGAGGGGGGAAGAGGGAGAGAGAGGGGGAGGATGGAGGGGGAGGGGGGAAGAGAGAGAGGGAGGGGGAGGGGGGAAGAGGGAGAGAGAGGGGGAGGATGGAGGGGGAGGGGGGAAGAGAGAGAGGGAGGGGGAGGGGGGAAGAGGGAGAGAGAGGGGGAGGATGGAGGGGGAGGGGGGAAGAGAGAGAGGGAGGGGGAGGGGGGAAGAGGGAGAGAGAGGGGGAGGATGGAGGGGGAGGGGGGAAGAGGAAGAGGGAGGAGAAAGAAGGGTTGTGGTCAATTCCAATTACTTTTTAATGAGGAACATTTTATAATTAGAATTTTAGTTCACTTCCTGAATTGACTGAATTGAAATGGATTTGACCCAATGACTGTATATATGAATGGACAAAGCCATCGGTCACGTGACCCCGTTTATCTTTGTGAAGACTCAGTAGCGCATTTGGAACCCAAGAAGTTGGTTAAGATTGTGTCTTGTGGAAAATGTTTGTAGACATTACATGCGCAGTTTGAGCTACTTCTGGAAGTTGCGTTGCAGGCTAGCTCAGTGCTGCCCCCTCTCATTGATTATCTCAAGTTGAAGGCCGACCGAGGTACTGCAGGATACTAAATTATCCTTACATTTTAAAGGACATCTGGTGAAATAGAAGTAATTACTGGTACCATGATTGTCTTCAAAATTCTGTTTTCTGTAAACAATGCAGAAACAGCGGTCTCCCTTGAACTGCCTGGCATCAATGGGGGGGGAAGGCATTTAGCTAGCGCTCCCTCCATTAGCAGCATCTCACCTGGCATCCTTCCTGTACTGCAGCAGGACAGAATGGTGGTCTTCACAGCTGTCTGCCTCACAACCGACCACAATCTACACAGAAGACAAAGAGAGAGTAGGACTCAGACTTACACAAGAATGATAAACAGTAACAGTTACCTTAAACTGTGTGATGTTGCCATGTTGTAAATACTAAGATGGGTTTGCAGCAGCTATCTAAAACCAAGAATTCATGCTATCCTTTAAATATGGTGTTCCACAGGGAATGTTTCTTGGATCGCTGTTATTGTTCATGTTAAATACTGTATGTAAGACTGTAGGATGGCTGCCGAACTGTAAATGCTGAGAGGTTATACCTTAAACTGTAGGATGTACCCAGGCTGTACGATGAGCTCGCGGGTGGCCAGAATGTTGTGCGTTTCGTCCTGTTTCTTGTTGGGCCAGTAGAGGTGGAAAGAGGGGTTCCCACAGAAGCCTGCTGTACGCACCGCGTTGGGATAGAAGCTCCAGCTCTCCTCATGTGACACACCCTCTGCGAGAGAGAGACGGGGGGGGGGGGACGGGGACGGGGGGGGACGGGGACGGGGGGGACGGGGACGGGGGGGACGGGGGGGACGGGGGGGACGGGTGGTACGAAGAAGAATAGTTGGTTGTTCATTGTCCTTTTTAGATTTGTCTAAGGGCATTTAAAAACGTAGAAAGACACTCCCATTCTTTTCCGAAGGTGATACAGCACAATCTGTTTACCTTCATCGAAGTTGTCGAGCAGGGTGGAGGGGTTGATGTCGGACCCTCCCACCAGGATGTTGTCGACGGCCCACTGAGCGCGCTCCGGCCCGGATGTCGCCAGACCAGAGGAGACGTGGAAGGGCTGCCACCACCGCAACCGTGTAGCATTAGATAACGCCTCCTCTGGTATTACAATGTAATCACGCCTCACAGACACATACTTCAGATAGTCCATCTCATGGAGCAGGGTCCAGGACACACCTGGGAGAGAGAGGGAGGGGGAGGGAGGGAGGGATGGATAGAGGGAGGGAGGGAGGGAGGGAGGGAGGGAGGGAGGGAGGGAGGGAGAGAGAGAGAGAGAGAGAGAGAGAGAGAGAGAGAGAGACGAGGATGAAGTGATGAAGTGATGGATCTCTGTAATATTCTAATATTATTCCTGGTTTTCCATCAGGTTAATCGTTAGGATTCCCCTGCTGGTTCTCCGTCAGGTTAATCATTAGGATTCCCCTGCTGGTTCTCCGTCAGGTTAATCGTTAGGATTCCCCTGCTGGTTCTCCTCCAGGTTAATCATTAGGATTCCCCTGCTGGTTCTCCATCAGGTTAATCGTTAGGATTCCCCTGCTGGTTCTCCATCAGGTTAATCGTTAGGATTCCCCTGCTGGTTCTCCGCCAGGTTAATCATTAGGATTCCCCTGCTGGTTCTCCGCCAGGTTAATCATTAGGATTCCCCTGCTGGTTCTCCGCCAGGTTAATCATTAGGATTCCCCTGCTGGTTCTCCGCCAGGTTAATCATTAGGATTCCCCTGCTGGTTCTCCGCCAGGTTAATCATTAGGATTCCCCTGCTGGTTCTCCATCAGGTTAATCATTAGGATTCCCCTGCTGGTTCTCCATCAGGTTAATCATTAGGATTCCCCTGCTGGTTCTCCGCCAGGTTAATCATTAGGATTCCCCTGCTGGTTCTCCATCAGGTTAATCATTAGGATTCCCCTGCTGGTTCTCCGCCAGGTTAATCATTAGGATTCCCCTGCTGGTTCTCCGCCAGGTTAATCATTAGGATTCCCCTGCTGGTTCTCCATCAGGTTAATCGTTAGGATTCCCGTGCTGATGGAGCTACGTGGATTTATTTCTAAATGTCTGTCTGTTTATGTTGTTTCATACCTCCATCTGTGGAGTAGTCCAGCAGTACTCCCTCTTTACGACAGGTTGGGCGATGGCACATGGTCATGTTGTCTTCACTGCCGATCCTGGCCCAGTATTCTACAAATCTAGAGAAGAAGAAGAGGGAGATTACGTTTGTGTTGTGTTTTCTCCCAACTCCTCCAAACGAGACACATACACACACTGAGAAAGGGAATCTTAAAAACCCTGAATGGACAGAAAATGACTATATACAAATTGTATAACCCGAACCCTGAGAAGACTAACAGTAGAGTTACTAACTTGGCTCCGCGAAGGTCCAGGTCAGTGGTGACGGCCTGTCTGGCATCTGACCCTCCAAAGTACAGGGCTGTCCCCTCCACCAGCACCCCACAGTCAGTACAGGGATGGCCCCCCTCCAGGACCTGCCACTGAGGACCTGGGGCCCCCTCCCAGTCAAAACGCTCCTTCAGAGACGCCTATAAGAATATAATAGATACTTTATTGTCCACAGAAGGGGAATGTCTCTTCTTCTCTTTTCCCAACACTTTGTTACACACACAAGAGTTAATGGAGTGTTAAAAAGGCATGGTCCTATGAGACGCGGTCCTATGAGACACGGTACTATGAGACGCGGTCCAATGAGACGCGGTTCTATGAGACGTGGCCTTATGAGACGTGGTTCTATGAGACGTGGCCCTATGAGACGTGGCCCTATGAGACGTGGCCCTATGAGACGTGGCCCTATGAGACGTGGCCCTATGAGACGTGGCCCTATGAGACGTGGCCCTATGAGACGTGGTTCTATGAGACGCGGTCCTATGAGACGTGGCCCTATGAGACGTGGCCCTATGAGACGTGGCCCTATGAGACGTGGCCCTATGAGACGTGGCCCTATGAGACGTGGCCCTATGAGACGCGGTCCTATGAGACGCGGCCTTGTGAGACGTGGTTCTATGAGACGTGGCCTTGTGAGACGTGGTTCTATGAGACGTGGCCTTATGAGACGTGGTTCTATGAGACGTGGCCCTATGAGACGTGGCCCTATGAGACGTGGTTCTATGAGACGTGGTTCTACGAGACGCGGTCCTATGAGACGCGGTCCTATGAGACGTGGTCCTATGAGACGTGGTCCTATGAGACGCGGCCCTATGAGACGTGGGCCTTATGAGACGTGGTCCTAAGAGACGCGGTTCTATGAGACGCGGTTCTATGAGACGCGGTTCTATGAGACGCGGTCCTATGAGACGCGGTCTTTGAGCCGGATAGAAACAACTTGTATGAAAATGAACTAGATAAATAAAGATTGATGAACTGATTGATACCTTGAGAGAAGTACTGGCGTAGCAGTTGGGTCCAGTGAAGCCTGGGTCACAGAGACATCTCTGGTCTAGACAGTCTCCATGTCCCCCACAGTGGTCGTCACAGGCCGGCCCGATGTAGAAGTTCTCCACAGCCCACTGGGTGTCCGAGTGCTGCTGGTAAAACCGGAAACGGACCGCGCTGCAGAACATAACACATAATATAGTTCCAGAACCAATGTAAGACCCCCCCCCCCCCAAGGGCTGCTGATATAACAGGACCCCCCACCAAAGGGCTGCTGATATAACAGGACCCCCCCCCCCCAGGGCTGCTGATATAACAGGACCCCCACAGTGCTGCTGATACAACAGGAACCCCCCCCCAGGGCTGCTGATATAACAGGACCCCCACAGTGCTGCTGATACAACAGGACCCCCCCCCCCAGGACTGCTGATATAACAGGACCCCCCCCCCAGGGCTGCTGATATAACAGGACCCCCCCCCCAAAGGGCTGCTGATATAACAGGACCCCCCCCCCAAGGGCTGCTGATATAACAGGACCCCCCCCCAAGGGCTGCTGATATAACAAGACCCCCCCCCAAGGGCTGCTGATATAACAGGACCCCCCCCAGTGCTGCTGATATAACAGGACCCCCCCCACAAGGGCTGCTGATATAACAGGACCCCCCCCCAAGTGTCACTCACGTGTCTGTCAGGCTGTCCGGTAGGGGGTAGACGGCCCTCTTCCAGCCCCGGGCAGGGAAGAAGACGCTGGGCTGGGAGACCTGTCCTCCACAGCGAGGGTCCGCAGGGAGACACTGGAGCACCAGGTACCTCCAGGACACACCGAAGTCCACAGAGTACTGAACGTGGACCTGGCGCTCTGCCTGGCGCTCTGGAACACCGCAGCCCACTGCTATCTGTAAAGACACACGGGAATACATACTCCGTTATCGTAACCTCAATGGACACATATGTTAATAATGCTGTCTGTATTCACACCCAAACAAAGATGTCTGCTATCTGTTACCAGGGAAACACATCTATCTAAGCCATTGTAGAATAACAAAAGGTGACATTAGTCATTTTAGGTGCTCCGGAACAGGTGTTCATTATATTACAAGAGGCACCGGTATCTAATTAAATCACTGCACACAAACAGACACAGTCTCTTACCTTGAACTGCATGACCCAGTCTTTGTCGGGTATGATGTCATGTGTGACAGCGTACACCTCTCTCCCGTCGTCACTACCACACACCATCACACCGTCTGGAGAACTACAGAATCTCTGTACCGCACAGTCCTCACTGAACAGCCAATGGTCACTCACTGGAGGGGAGAGATGGAGGGAGAGTGATGGGAGAGGGAGAGGGAGAGGTGGAGTGATGAGGGAGAGAGAGTGATTGGGAAGGGAGAGGGAGAGGTGGAGTGATAGGGGAGAGGAAGAGGGAGAGAGAGTGAGGGGAGAGGGAGAGGGAGAGGTGGAGTGATAGGGGAGAGGAAGAGGGAGAGAGAGTGAGGGGAGAGGGAGAGGGAGAGGTGGAGTGATAGGGGAGAGGAAGAGGGAGAGAGAGTAAGGGGAGAGGGAGAGGGAGAGGTGGAGTGATAGGGGAGAGGAAGAGGGAGAGAGAGTGAGGGGAGAGGGAGAGGGAGAGGTGGAGTGATAGGGGAGAGGAAGAGGGAGAGAGAGTAAGGGGAGAGGGAGAGGGAGAGGTGGAGTGATAGGGGAGAGGAAGAGGGAGAGAGAGTGAGGGGAGAGGGAGAGGGAGAGGTGGAGTGATAGGGGAGAGGAAGAGGGAGAGAGAGTGAGGGGAGAGGGAGAGGGAGAGGTGGAGTGATAGGGGAGAGGAAGAGGAAGAGGGAGAGAGAGTGAGGGGAGAGGGAGAGGGAGAGGTGGAGTGATAGGGGAGAGGAAGAGGGAGAGAGAGTGAGGGGAGAGGGAGAGGGAGAGGTGGAGTGATAGGGGAGAGGAAGAGGGAGAGAGAGT
>NC_092148.1:90535589-90550589 GCF_045791955.1 Oncorhynchus clarkii lewisi
CGATGAAGGGGAGGAGGCAGGTTAAAGATGAAGGGGAGGAGGCAGGTTAAAGATGAAGGGGAGGAGGCAGGTTAAAGATGAAGGGGAGGAGACATATAGATGAAGGGGAGGAGACAGGTTAAAGATGAAGGGGAGGAGGCAGGTTAAAGATGAAGGGGAGGAGGCAGGTTAGAGATGAAGGGGAGGAGGCAGGTTAAAGATGAAGTGGAGGAGGCAGGTTAAAGATGAAGGGGAGGAGGCAGGTTAAA
Organism: Oncorhynchus clarkii lewisi; assembly: GCF_045791955.1. Lineage (NCBI taxonomy): Eukaryota > Metazoa > Chordata > Actinopteri > Salmoniformes > Salmonidae > Oncorhynchus > Oncorhynchus clarkii. Next base: position 90,535,838 of record NC_092148.1, read on the forward strand.
GATGAAGGGGAGGAGGCAGGTTAGAGATGAAGGGGATGAGGCAGGTTAAAGATGAAGGGGAGGAGGCAGGTTAAAGATGAAGGGGAGGAGGCAGGTTAAAGATGAAGGGGAGGAGGCAGGTTAAAGATGAAGGGGAGGAGGCAGGTTAAAGATGAAGGGGAGGAGGCAGGTTAAAGATGAAGGGGAGGAGACATGTAGATGAAGGGGAGGAGGCAGGTTAAAGATGAAGGGGAGGAGGCAGGTTAAAGATGAAGGGGAGGAGGCAGGTTAAAGATGAAGGGGAGGAGGCAGGTTAGAAAATGATTTTTAAGCCTTTAAACAATTGAGACGTGGATTGTGTATGTCAAAATCTAAATCAAATTGTATCGGTCACATACACATATTTAGCAGATGTTATTGGTCCATATTTAACAGATGTTATTGGTCACATATTTAACAGATGTTATTGGTCACATACACATATTTAACAGATGTTATTGGTCACATACACATATTTAACAGATGTTATTGGTCCATATTTAACAGATGTTATTGGTCACATATTTAACAGATGTTATTGGTCACATACACATATTTAACAGATGTTATTGGTCACATATTTAACAGATGTTATTGGTCCATACACATATTTAACAGATGTTATTGGTCACATACACATATTTAGCAGATGTTATTGGTCACATACACATATTTAGCTGATGTTATTGGTCACATACACATATTTAACAGATGTTATTGCGGATGTAGTGAAATGCCTGTGTTTCTAGCTCCATCTAACAATACACAACAATACACACAAATCTAAAGGTAAAATAATGGAATTAAGAAACATCTAAATATTGGATTGAGTAATGTCGGAGTGGCATTGACTAAATACAGTAGAATAGAATACAGTATATACATATGACATGAGTAAAGCAGTATGTTAACAATATTAAAGTGACCTGTGTTCCATTATTAAAGTGACCAGTGATTCCATGTCTATGTATATGGGGCAGCAGCCTCTAAGGTGCAGGGTTGAGTAACCGGGTGGAAGCCGGCTAGTGATGGCTATTTAACAGTCTGATGGCCTTGAGATATTCAAGCTCTGATTCACCTGTATTGATCTCGCCTTCTGGATGATAGCGGGGTGAACAGGCCGTGGCTCCAGTGGTTGATGGCCTTGATGTTATTTTTGGCCTTCCTGTGACATTGGATGCTGTAGGTGTCCTGGAGGGCAGGTAGTTTGTCCCCGGTGATGCGTTGGGCAGATCGCACCACCCTCTGGAGTTTGTGAGGGTTTTAGCGGCCAAGCCTAATTTCTTCAGCCTCCTGAGTTTGAAGAGGCGCTGTTGGCCTTCTTCACCACACTGTCTGTGTGGGTGGACCATTTCAGATCGTTAGTGATGTGTTCGCTGAGGAACTTGAAGCTTTCCACCTTCTCCACTGCTGTCCCGTCGATGTGGATAGGGTGCTGCTCCCTCTGCTGTTTCCTGAAGTCCATGATCATCTCCTTTGTTTTGTTTTGTTGAGTGAGAGGTTATTTTCCTGGCACCACTCTCCCAGGGCCCTCACCACCTCTGTGTACGCTGTCTCGTCATTGTTGGTAATCAGGCCTACTACTGTTGTGTCGTCTGATTGAGTTGGAGGCGTTCGTGGCCACGCAGTCATGGGTGAACAGGGAGTACAGGAGGGGGCTCAGCATGCACCCGTGTGGGGCCCCAGTGTTGAGGATCAGCGAAGTGGAGGTATTGTTTTCTACCTTCACCACCTAGGGGCGGCCCGTCAGGAAGTCCAGGACCCAGTTGCAAAATGGGGGTTACTCAGACCCAGCGCCCCGAGCTTAATGAGGAGCTTGGAGGGCACTATATTCTATAAAGGTTAAATAAAAACACATATTGTCTTATAGAGGGCATAACTGGACTGTTTGTATTCAACCATATTCCCAGTCACCTTGCCATGGTTAAATGTGGTGGTTCGCGCTTTCAGTTTTTCGCGAATGCTGCCATCTATCCACGGTTTTTGGTTTGGGTAGGTTTTAAATCTCACAGTGGGTACATCATCTCCAATGCACTTCCTGATGAACTCAGTCACCGTATCTGTGTATTTGTCAATGTTATTCTCATAGGCTACCCGGAACAAATACCAGTCCGCGTGATCAACACAATCTTGAAGCACGGATTCCGATTGGTCAGACCAGCGTTGAGTAGACCTTAGCACGGGTACTTCCTGTTTTAGTTTCTGCCTATCGGAAGGAAGGGATGAGCAAAATGGAGTCATTAACAGATTAGCCAAAGGGATGGCCTTTTCGAAAAGTTTAGTAGCAGCGGTCCAATGTTTTTCCAGCGCGAGTACTGCATGTCAATGTGTTGGTAGATAGCATTTTCCTCAAATTTGTTTTGTTAAAATCACCAGCTACAATAAATGCGGCCTCAGGATATGTGTTTTCCAGTTTGCATAAAGTCCAGTTTAGTTCTTTGAGGGCCGTCGTGGTATTGGCTTGAGGTGGGATATACACGGCTGTGACTATAACCGAAGATAATTCTCTTGGGAGGTAATACAGTCGGCATTTGATTGTGAGGTATTCTAAGTTGTTGAACAAATGGACTTGAGTTTCTGTTTGTTATCACAATCACACCATGAGTAGTTAATCATGAAACATACACCCCCGCCTTTCTTCTTGCCTTATAGTTCTTTATTCCTGTCTGTGTGATGTACTGAGAACCCAGCTGGCTGTATGGATGGGGACCGTACATCCAGAGAGTTCTTTATTCCTGTCTGTGTGATCCAGAGAGAGCCAATGTTTCATTGAAACAGAGTATGCTACAATTCCTGATGTCTCTCTGGAAGGAGATCCTCGCCCTTAGCTCGTCTACTTTATTACGCCTAGACTGAACATTAGCGAGTAATATACTTGGAATTGGTGGACTAGAAGTCCCTTCCAAATACCTCTTCTCCTACAGCTGTGTCTTGGAGCAGCTTCTGGGATAAGTTAAATTACCCTGGGGGATACGAACAAAGGATCCAATTCGGGAAAGTTGTATTCCTGGTCATAATGAGTTACCGCCGCTCTGTTATCCAAAAAGTTATTTCTGTCTGTATGTAATAACACAAAAATAATTCTGGGCTAATAATGTAAGAAATAACACCCACAAAACAAATACTACAACGTTGCTTAGGAGCTGGATGCTGAGCTGCCATACCTTAGTCCGATAACGATAGATGGCAGGATGGATGAGGAGATTGATGAACGGACAAACATGTTTACATGTACATTCAGCAAACGCTCTTATCCAGAGCGACTTGAAGGAGCAATTTGGGTTAAGTTCCTTGCTTAAGGGCACATTGACAGATTATTATTTTTTTCTTCCCCCCTCCTCCCCAAGTCGGATCAGGGATTCAAACCAGACACCTTTCGGTTACTGACTCAAAGCTCTTAAACACTAGGCTATCTGCCGATGTAGGGAAGGTGTCTCACCTGATCAATGACCCATGGACTGTAGAAGTGTCCGTTCTCAGAGGGCTGCCACCAGCGGAGACGTGTGGAGGTGGTACGGGCACGCAGAGGGATCTCCAGGGCCACCAGGCGAGCCTGGTTACTGCTGTTGGAGAAAAAGATGATGGATGAAGATGATGAAGATGATGATGATGGATGATGATGATGATGATGATGATGGATGATGATGATGATGATGATGATGATATAAGATAACATAAGTTAAGATAACATTTAATTTTTCACAGTAAAAATGCCTTTGCGTTGAAAAACTAAAAAATTCCTAAAAGGACATAAAAACATCCACAGGCAAAAACATATGGAGGTCCCAAGGGGAACAAGAGAATCCGTTGGAAATGTATTCACGCTAACCTGTTTGAGAAGAGGAAGTCCTGCAGCAGGCCCCAGGTCAGACCTCCGTCTACAGAGAACTGGAGCAGGACGGGCTGGGAACGGGGGTCTGGGGACGCCTTCCCACAGCCCAGACGCAGGAAGAACTGAACAAACCTATAGGAAAAATGTAGTATTTTTTATAATGCGCATCAATAAATATATTTATACTGTATATATTGCAAGGTTGCAAGTTCAAATCCCTGAGCTGACAAGGTACAAATCTGTCGTTCTGCCCCTGAACAGGCAGTTAACCCACTGTTCCTAGGCCGTCATTGAAAATAAGAATTTGTTCTTAACTGACTTGCCTAGTTAAATAAAGGTAACATTTAAAAAAAATAATTTTACTATCAATGTGAGGACCACACCTTACCAATAGACGGTCTCAGTAGCACATCTTTCTGTTAAACCCCCCCCACACACACACACACACAGTACCTGGCATTGGATAGGTCCATGTCGTTAGTGACCAGCATACGCAGACCATCCTCGCTGAAGAACAGGTGGTTCCCACTGGACATGATGCCACATTTCCTGCTTGGCTTCCCTCCACTCAGAAGCCTAAACCGCTCTGCATCCATCGCCCCTCCTAAACATCCACACACACACACACACACACACACACACACACACACACACACACACACACACACAAGCTAGAACTAGCACACTAGATAATGTAATAAAGCTAGGACTATAGTAGCACACTAGATAATGTAATAAAGTTAGGACTATAGTAGCCCACTAGATAATGTAATAAAGCTAGGACTATAGTACCACACTAGATAATGTAATAAAGCTAGGACTATAGTAGCACACTAGATAATGTAATAAAGTTAGGACTATAGTAGCCCACTAGATAATGTAATAAAGCTAGGACTAGCACACTAGATAATGTAATAAAGCTAGTTCTAGCACACTAAATAATGCAATAAAGCTAGGACTATAGTAGCCCACTAGATAATGTAATAAAGCTAGGACTATAGTAGCACACTAGATAATGTAATAAAGCTAGGACTATAGTAGCCCACTAGATAATGTAATAAAGCTAGGACTATAGTAGCCCACTAGATAATGTAATAAAGCTAGGACTATAGTAGCACACTAGATCATGTAATAAAGTTAGGACTATAGTAGCCCACTAGATAATGTAATAAAGCTAGGACTATAGTAGCCCACTAGATAATGTAATAAAGCTAGGACTATAGTAGCCCACTAGATAATGTAATAAAGCTAGGACTATAGTAGCCCACTAGATAATGTAATAAAGCTAGGACTATAGTAGCCCACTAGATAATGTAATAAAGCTAGGACTAGCACACTGACATTTTATGCACTGCAAACACTACTAACACGATATGTAATGACAGACAAATGACAGATAAATCCATCAGATTGAATAGACGTTCAGGTGATGATGAAAAATAGACTAGTAAAACACAGATACACAACAAACTAGAAATACAGTGTGTTCATCACAACAGCCGTCTGTTCTCAACAGTCTGCTGCAGTCTGCTGGAGTCCATGACCAAGTGCAGCTCTGCCAGTATTGAAGGCAACCTCTCAATACTCGAACACTGTGTATGGACAGCACATATACAGTCAACTACTCACTACACACACACACACACACACACACACACACACACACACACACACACACACACACACACACACACACACACACACACACACACACAGGCACATACTCTGGCACATACTCCCTCTGTGTTTGTGTGGGCATCTGCGTTTTCTTGAACCTTTGAGGGAGTGGATGTTCAACCAATAGATACAACGGGATTAGTTGAGGTTAAAGGTTAAGGTTATAGGCTCAGGATTAGGGACAAGATTAGGGGGGTGTGGGGGTTAGGGTTTACTATAACCCGCCATCCGAAACCATACAAAATCTACCGGCAATATCTCTACCACTGCCTACCTTCAAAGTCTTCCTTTAGAAAATCAGGGTTGAGTGTGTCAGGTTGGGAGCAGTCTGCGCCAGAGTAGCCTGGGTCACAGACACAGTGTGTCCCCTTCACACACGTCCCGTGTCCGTTACACATGTCCTGGCACTGGGGGCCAATGTACACACTGTCCAGGGCCCAGGTAGGAGGGGAGGAGCTGCTGGAGAAGAAGCCCTGGTACCAACGGAACCGGATGGAGCTGGCGTGGGCGGAGGTGAGAGAAAGATCGTAGCAATGCAATGAATCAATGAATCAATGAATCAATGAATCAATGAATCAATGAATCAATGAACCAATGAATCACTGAATCAATGAATCAATGAATCACTGAATCAATCAATCAATGAATCAATGAATCACTGAATCACTGAATCACTGAATCAATGAATCAATGAATCACTGAATCAATCAATCCATGAATCAAATGTATTACAGTTTTTGCCGATTGTTTACACACTGAAAGTGAATGTTTAGACAAAAACATCAAAACCGTAACTTTTTAAAAACAAAGGTACAAAAGTACAAAAACACTTTCTGCTTTGTTTGTTTGTTTGTTTGTTTGTTTGTAATTCTGCAACACGCTTTGCAAAACACTACACACTGTTTCTTACATTAGACACTTCGTTCAAGAATGAAATCTCTTCTTTTCAAAATGAAAAACATACCTGAAATTGGCAACACACACACACACACACACACACACACACACACACACACACACACACACACACACACACACACACACACACACACACACACCCACACACACACACACACACACACACACACACACACACACACACACACACACACACACACACACACACACAGTAATTGAACACCGATTAGTCTGAGCCTTACCACTACATATAGACCTCAGGTAAGATCACCTCTTCGGTGAGAACTTGGAGGCAGTGAGAGCGAGAGGAAGAGGTAGAGGAAGAGGTAGAGGTAGAGGTAGAGGAAGACGTAGAGGTAGAGGAAGAGGAAGAGGTAGAGGTAGAGGTAGAGGTAGAGGAAGAGGTAGAGGAAGAGGAAGAGGTAGAGGTAGAGGAAGAGGTAGAGGTAGAGGAAGAGGTAGAGGTAGAGGAAGAGGAAGAGGAAGAGAGAGAGGAGTAGGAGGAGGACAAGAACAAAGGGGATATATTTTTTTTCCCGACAACATTAGGGCTACTTTGGTGGACCGTGTCATAGTAAATCACGGCCTGACGATGAGGGAGGCGGAGAGTCCAGCCCAACCTGAGTCGCTACACGGTAGCGTCCATAATCCGGACATTTAGACTGGAGAGCAGGTATGTCTTCAACTTTCTACACTAGACTGTACCTATGAAATTGTTGCACATCATTCTGCATCACAGTACAATACCACAGAGTCCTACAATATTAGGTCTATGTTCCTCAGAGAACAAAAAAACAGGTATAGCGCTGTGAAGTACATGTAATACAATTGTGATGTTACTGTGTACAGTATGACAGTACGGTATGTAAAGAAGAACCTAACCAATGACATCATATTCTTGCATTTTTCTACAGATCTGCCAGATGACTTCCTGTGGGTGGACGGCAACGTCTGTTCACCCATCAACAGGAACTGGCCCGTTGTCAATCTACCGTTGACAAACAACACCACCATGATCCGCCTGCATCAATACCGAGAGCCAATCGTGACAGATCACACGACATCCCATAATAAATCAACCGTGTCAGTAGGTCGACACTCTGCCGCACCCTGCGTCGACACCAACTTTACGATGAAGCGGCTGTACAACAGGGTTCCATTGGAGAGGAACAGCGTTGGAGTCAAAAGACCTTCGCTATGACGACGTGAGTGTCACTGGTCTATACTGTAATACAGTAATGGCAGTAGATGGTGTCATATTGACACTGCAATGATGCATCCAGACAAAGCAGTATGTGACCTAGACAGTTGCCCCCATTCTGGTGGTGGTGGTTGGGGAGGTTGTCTGTGGGGGTAACTGCCTTGCCTGTAGCTAGTAGTTTTGACTGAATGTGTCTGAACCAACCCACCCACCCAACACACCCCCATCCTTGTGTGTAAATGTAGACATTGTAGTCCTGTGTTTTGAGTTACACCGTATTCACGGTACTGTGTGTTTAAAGTGTTTATGTTCTGTTCACAGAGAGTCCTGGACTTTGATGCAGCTGCACAGCCTCATGAGTTGATGAAGCTGGACTCAATCTAGTTCAAATCAGACGTCGGGGCCGAACTGTTCTAGGACAAAGAGCCGTTGTGAATGTTCCTGGGCAGCGAGGAGGAATGTTATAGGACAGAGAGCCGTTGTGAATGTCCCTGGACAGCGCAGGGGGAATGTTATAGGACAGAGAGCCGTTGTGAATGTCCCTAGGTAGCGAGGAGGAATGTTACAGGACAAAGAGCCGTTGTGAATGTCCCTGGGCATCGTGGGGGGAATGTTATAGGACAAAGAGCCGTTGTGAATGTCCCTGGGCATCGTGGGGGGAACGTTATAGGACAAAGAGCCGTTGTGAATGTCCCTGGGCATCGTGGGGGGAAATATCCCCTTGTGTGCTGCCATCAGTCTTCAAGGAGTTCTCCATCACCATGGCAACCTCTGTCCCTACAATATTGCACACATTATCTGGATGCACTACATAATGCAGTTGTACAGGGCAGACCAGAGCAGCCCAGGTTTGTTGTCATCCGGGATAATGTTAGTTTTCACCGGGCTGCTCTGGTCAGGGACCGGTTCACCAACCGCAATACCTTCTCAGTTGTATACTTGCTCCCTTATGCTCCCCATTTCTCAATCTGATTGAGGAATAATGGTGTTGGAAAGTGTATGCCCGCCAACCATATGCCCCCTGCCTCTTCTGCAAGTCATTTATGAGGCATGCATAGACACTGAGGTGGGGGTCAGTCCAGGGTTGGATACGCAAGGCAATATCTTCCCCGTTGCCTAGCCAGGGATGACCCCGTTGCCTAGCCAGGGATGACCCCGTTGCCTAGCCAGGGATGACCCCGTTGCCTAGCCAGGGATGACCCCGTTGCCTAGCCAGGGATGACCCCGTTGCCTAGCCAGGGATGACCCTGTTGCCTAGCCAGGGATGACCCCGTTGCCTAGCCAGGGATGACCCCGTTGCCTAGCCAGGGATGACCCCGTTGCCTAGCCAGGGATGACCCCATTGCCTAGCCAGGGAGGTGATGTGGCCAAACACTAACAGAAGACGGGATCCATACACCATCCACCCCATCCTTTAAAATACTAATTATTTTGTTTAACACAGCACTGTAATTTTACAGTAATTATTTTTGTTTCTGTGAGTTTACAGTAACATATTGTATTGATTACTGTAATTCTACTTTTCTTTGTGTTTTTTGTTGTTGTTGTTGTAAAAACCTGCAATGGGGAGAAAAAAATAAGCGGTATATAATTATTTTCTGAAGCCTTTCTATGTTTGTGTTTAATTGAAATGTGAGTAGATGTACTGTACTGGAACAATCTGTCACAGAAGCCTGTATGAGAACATTGAAAAGGTATACAAAGTACTAATAGACAGCAGTGTTTTGTATAAAAGTAGATCAGTGTGTTGCTGCTTTGAAAGAGTCGTTCAAATGGTGCCTGCGTGTGTTATCATTTTGAGGCAAAAATACCATTTTGAAAAAGGATTGTTAGGTCTCGATTGCGGAGTATTTAATTTTGACGTAGGAAGTGAGATGTTTATCTCCAAGGGTTGTGTCTCAGTTGGCTTTGTGTGTAGAGTTTTTGACTCAATGAGCCAAATTCTGCAACAAGTGTGTAAGCAATTGCGAAAAAAAACCTCTAATAAAGACATTTTTTTTCTTCCCATCAGCATTTGCACAACACTTTTCGAGAAACCCAGCCTAGACTCCAAAGAGAAAAGAAAAAGCAGAAGCACAAGTTATCAGGAAAAAACAATCCCAGAAAGGAATCTCACCCGCAGAGTCTCAGCTTGCCAAAGTGGATGACCTCCCGCCTCCAGCCCTGGGTGGTTCCCGGGTAGTAGACACTGGCGGGGTGCAGCTCTGTGGAGCACAGGGAAGAGGGCTGGGGGCCTCCTGAACACAAGGGCACCAGGAGGTACCAGGTGGATCCAAAGTCCCTGGAGAATTCCAGTCGTACCGGGTTAGAGGCGGAGCTGTCTGCCGTGCAGCCCACGTTGATCTGAAATGGATCAGGTATACTTCTTATCCTGTTGCTATCATATAATTATTTAGAAGAAAAATAAACGCACACCTGTTTAGGCGAGGTGCAGGCTAGCGGAGTAGAAAACTTGAAAATCAAAGAGAGCCGCACACTCTGGGAGCTCAGATGCAAAAGTTTAATATCCAAGCTGTCTTCATCAGGGATCACCATTCATTAAAATGTCATACAAAGAACAGCATACAAACAACAAATGGATAGCATACGATCATAAATACATTTTAGACTACACAAACTTACAAACAATTACAATGGCAAAGTCACAATAATCACAAGAATGGCTTCAGATCAAAGTCTACGTTGAGGCAAGGGTCTCCTTGTATGCCATTTTAATATTTGATTATTAACCAATGATATTAGGCCACTCTTGGCCATGATTACAGACACCTGTGTCTTTTGACACTATATAAACGAGTCATCCCGCAGTGTTTGTGATTATACCCTGATGAAGACAGCTTGGCTGTCGAAATGTTGGTAAATACATTTTTGCATCTGAGCTCCTAGAGTGCGCGGCTCTCTTCTATTATCATATAATTATTACAATAATACATTTTGGTCATTCAGTCGTCTGAGGACACAACACAGGAAAACAATTATGATATTCATTTAAGACATCTTTATCCAAAACCAAACCAGATCTACCAGTTCTATACCCACTGGCTTGAGGGAGCTTCAGCAAGAAACATTTTCAACAAACATAAAATAATTCTGGACCTCTGAAACAAGCTTACCATTTTTCTACATTTTCAAGTTCCTATGATTATAATACGATTAATTATTCCTATAACATAATTATGATCATTAACCAGCCTACATCACAGAGGAGAGTAGTTATACTGACTGATTATTTATATGAATCAATCATATAAATGATTCATTATCATTTCAAAAACCATTTGCTTTGCCCTCCACTTTTACAGTATATTAGGATTATTTTCCCCATTGAGTGCCTCTTTCAGCATTCATCTACCCCAGGCCTCTCTCCTCTCAGTCTCTCTGTTATCCCTCTCTGTTATCTCTCTCCGTTATCTCTCTGTTATCTCTCTCTGTTATCTCTCTCCTCTCAGTCTCTCTGTTATCTCTCTCTGTTCATACCCCACTCATTCCTCTCCTCTTCTACCCCAGGCCTTCTCTCTCCTCTCAGTCTCTCTGTTATCTCTCTCTGTTCATACCCCACTCATTCCTCTCTTCTTCTACCCCAGGCCTTCTCTCTCCTCTCAGTCTCTCTGTTATCTCTCTCTGTTATCTCTCTCTGTTATCTCTCTCTGTTTATACCCCACTCATTCCTCTCCTCTTCTACCCCAGGCCATCTCTCTCCTCTCAGTCTCTCTGTTATCTCTCTGTTATCTCTCTCTGTTCATACCCCACTCATTCCTCTCCTCTTCTACCCCAGGCCTTCTCTCTCCTCAGTCTCTCTGTTATCTCTCTCTGTTATCTCTCTCTGTTCTCTCTCTTCTGTTCATACCTCAAACTGGATGATAGTGTTCTCGTAGGACGTGTGTGTGTGTGTGTGTGTGTGTGTGTGTGTGTGTATGTGTGTATGTGTGTGTGTGTGTGTGTGTGTGTGTGTGTATTCATACCTCAAACTGGATGATGGTGTTCTCGTTGACGTGTGTGTGTGTGTGTGTGTGTGTGTGTGTGTGTGTGTGTGTGTGTGTGTGTTCATACCTCAAACTGGATAATGGTGTTCTCGTTGACGTGTGTGTGTGTGTGTGTATGTGTGTGTGTGTGTGTGTGTGTGTGTATTCATACCTCAAACTGGATGATGGTGTTCTCGTTGACGTGTGTGTGTGTGTGTGTGTGTGTGTGTGTGTGTGTGTGTGTGTGTGTGTGTGTGTGTGTGTGTGTGTGTGTGTGTGTGTGTGTGTGTGTGTGTGTGTGTGTGTGTGTGTTCATACCTCAAACTGGATAATGGTGTTCTCGTTGACGTGTGTGTGTGTGTGTGTGTGTGTGTGTGTGTGTGTATGTGTGTGTGTGTGTGTGTTCATACCTCAAACTGGATGATGGTGTTCTCGTTGACGTGTGTGTGTGTGTGTGTGTGTGTGTGTGTGTGTGTGTGTGTGTGTGTGTTCATACCTCAAACTGGATAATGGTGTTCTCGTTGACGTGTGTGTGTGTGTGTGTGTGTGTGTGTGTGTGTGTGTGTATGTGTGTGTGTGTGTGTGTGTTCATACCTCAAACTGGATAATGGTGTTCTCGTTGACGTCGATGTCTCTGGTGGTTATTGAATGTTCTCCCAGCTCACCGGATAAAAACACCATGGCCGACTCGTCCTTCTCCCTGTACACACAGAGACACAGTCCGTTGTCAACAATCCTTTGTCAGCAGGGGTCGGGCTCAAGTCCAACTCACTTCAGTCGATTCAGGAAGTACACTGACATTCCAAATGCAATTTGAATTGGATTTATTTATTTTCCGTTAACCTCTAAAAGTCTAAGTCTTTAGGGGGAAGGGTTCTACGAAGCTAACATATTAATATTTTTTGAGATGGTCGTACCATGGAACATTTAGCTATTAGCATTTAGCTATTAGCATTTAGCTATTAGCATTTAGCTATTTTACATTCAATATTAGGATCCCTGTAGATATATATATATATATTTGATTTGATTTGATTTATATATATATATATATATATATATATATATGCATTACAGTTTTTACAATAATTTGATGAAATATAGATTTAGGTTTTTATTACTATAGCACATAGAAACACATTGAATAACACATTCATAATGGCAAAACAAATAAATCATAAGGAATAGGGTTTTGAAGTGTCTGTCCTAGATCTAGGAGATATAAGAGAGATCAGGAAATGGTGTAGTTTTTTGGAGACATATTTATAACCTCTTCTTTTTTGTCGGTACAAAACTACCTCTATGGTTCTAAATACATTTACCGGTACTCCTGACATTCATGCCCACTATGTGACCACCCTACTACAGCCCTCTATCAATGGGGGCCGTCCTGAGTGCTTTAATGGACGGTTTAAAAAATTGTGATGGATGCGGATTGTGATATACCTCTGTGCAACTGGTGATTTGAAATAGGCACCTGGTAACCCAAAACTACCTCTATGGTTCTATAATACATGTTAAAAAACGGTGTTGGTTACTTTCAGACTCGTCCCGTGACACTGGTGAGGGTCGTTGAGCAAAACGGAGAACACCGTTGTGTTGGTGAGAATCTCTCCTTTCTATAGAGGGGGTCGGCGTTCGGCTGATACCAACATTTTTCGTAAGAAGATTTTCAGGACAAACTGACAGACACCGCTGTGGCTAGCCAGGGCTACCGTCCACCGCAGACGGGAAAGATCGAACTTAGGAGGACGTGGAAGGTTCGACATAGGAGGACGTGGAAGGTTCGACATAGGAGGACGTGGAAGGTTCGAACTTAGGAGGACGTGGAAGGTTCGACATAGGAGGACGTGGAAGGTTCGACATAGGAGGACGTGGAAGGTTCGACATAGGAGGACGTGGAAGGTTCGACATAGGAGGACGTGGAAGGTTCGACATAGGAGGACGTGGAAGGTTCGACATAGGAGGACGTGGAAGGTTCGACATAGGAGGACGTGGAAGGTTCGACATAGGAGGACGTGGAAGGTTCGACATAGGAGGACGTGGAAGGTTCGACATAGGAGGACGTGGAAGGTTCGACATAGGAGGACGTGGAAGGTTCGACATAGGAGGACGTGGAAGGTTCGACATAGGAGGACGTGGAAGGTTCGACATAGGAGGACGTGGAAGGTTCGACATAGGAGGACGTGGAAGGTTCGACATAGGAGGACGTGGAAGGTTCGACATAGGAGGACGTGGAAGGTTCGACATAGGAGGACGTGGAAGGTTCGACATAGGAGGACGTGGAAGATTCGACATAGGAGGACGTGGAAGGTTCGACATAGGAGGACGTGGAAGGTTCGACATAGGAGGACGTGGAAGGTTCGACATAGGAGGACGTGGAAGGTTCGACATAGGAGGACGTGGAAGGTTCGACATAGGAGGACGTGGAAGGTTCGACATAGGAGGACGTGGAAGGTTCGACATAGGAGGACGTGGAAGGTTCGACATAGGAGGACGTGGAAGGTTCGACATAGGAGGACGTGGAAGGTTCGACATAGGACGTGGAAGGTTCGACATAGGAGGACGTGGAAGGTTCGACATAGGAGGACGTGGAAGGTTCGACATAGGAGGACGTGGAAGGCCGCCATAGGAGGACGTGGAAGGCCGACATAGGAGGACGTGGAAGTTTCGACATAGGAGGACGTGGAAGGTTCGACATAGGAGGACGTGGAAGGCCGCCATAGGAGGACGTGGAAGGCCGCCATAGGAGGACGTGGAAGGCAGACATAGGAGGACGTGGAAGGCCGACATAGGAGGACGTGGAAGGCCGACATAGGAGGACGTGGAAGGCAGACATAGGAGGACGTGGAAGGCCGACATAGGAGGACGTGGAAGGCCGACATACGAGGACATGGAAGGCAGACATAGGAGGTCGTGGAAGGTTCAACATAGGAGGACGTGGAAGGTTCAACATAGGAGGACGTGGAAGGTTCAACATAGGAGGACGTGGAAGGTTCGACATAGGAGGACGTGGAAGGCAGACATAGGAGGACTTGGAAGGTTCGACATAGGAGGACTTGGAAGGCCGACATAGGAGGACGTGGAAGGCCGACATAGGAGGACGTGGAAGGCCGACATAGGAGGACGTGGAAGGCCGACATA
>NC_092148.1:90553089-90578089 GCF_045791955.1 Oncorhynchus clarkii lewisi
TGATTCCTCCGTTCACTGAGTACAGCAGCAGCACCGAGTGGGACCGTTCTGGGACACCTGGGAAACAGAACACACAGAGTCAACATGCTGTACAACAAATCAACAAAAACACAAAACAAGAGGCCTCCCGGGTGGCGCAGTGGTCTAAGTTACTGCATCGCAGTGCTAGCTGTGCCACCACAGACTCTGGGTTCGAGCCCAGGCTCTGTCGCAGCCGGCCGCGACCGGGAGGTCCATGGGGCGATGCACAATTGGCCCAGCGTCGTCCGGGTTAGGGAGGGTTTGGCCGGTAGGGATATCCTTGTCTCATCATGCACCAGCGACTCCTGTGGCTGGCCGGGCGCAGTGCACGCTAACCAGGTCGCCAGGTGCACGGTGTTTCCTCCGACACATTGGTGCGGCTGGCTTCCGGGTTGGATGCGCGCTGTGTTAAGAAGCAGTGCGGTTGGGTTGTGTTTCAACCTTCGTCTCCCCCCCCTGAGCCCGTACGGGAGTTGTAGCGATGAGACAAGATAGTAGCTTCTAACAATTGGATACCACGAAATTGGGGAGAAAAAGGGGTAAAAAAAAACAAACATAAAACACACACTATTTCAAACGTACATGATAACTATGATAACTGCAAGCGGATAGAGACAGAATGTGTGTGAAATCGAGTGACCCACCCTTAGTGATGAACTTGAAGGAGAACTGGATGTAAAGTGTGCTGGTACAGTCCAGGTCCCTAGACACCAACATACGTAGACCTTCCTACAAAATCCAGGAAAAGAGAAATTAAGATTATTTATAATCAATGAGAAGGTCCCTAGACACAGTACAGTCCAGGTCCCTAGACACAGTCCTGAGACACCAACATACGTAGGTAGACCTTCCTACAAAATCCAGGAAAACAGAAAGAGAAATTAAGATTATTTATAATCAATGAGAAAGTACACTTACTGAGTCTTCTAGGGAAAATGCTGTGTATGTACTGTCAAAGCTCTTCTCTGTTCCGACACCCCATTGGTGAAACCAGCTTCTCCCCCTGAAGCTAGGACAACAGAGTCCCTGTCCATCTTCCCCCTGAAGCGAGGACAACAGAGTCCCTGTCCATCTTCCCCCCTGAAGCTAGGAATACAGAGTCCCCTGTCCATCTTCCCCCTGAAGCTAGGACAACAGAGTCCCCTGCCCATCTTCCCCCTGAAGCTAGGACAACAGAGTCCCCTGCCCATCTTCCCCCTGAAGCTAGGTCAACAGAGTCCCTGTCCATCTTCCCCCTGAAGCTAGGACAGCAGAGTCCCTGTCCATCTTCCCCCTGAAGCTAGGACAGCAGAGTCCCTGCCCATCTTCCCCCTGAAGCTAGGACAGCAGAGTCCCTGTCCATCTTCCCCCTGACTCTAGGACAGCAGAGTCCCTGTCCATCTTCCCCCTGAAGCTAGGACAGCAGAGTCCCTGTCCATCTTCCCCCTGAAGCTAGGACATCAGAGTCACTGTCCGTCTTCCCCCTTGATGCTAGGACATCAGAGTCCCCTGTCCATCTTCCCCCCTGATGCTAGGACAGCAGAGTCCCCTGTCCATCTTCCCCCTGAAGCTAGGACAGCAGAGTCCCCTGTCCATCTTCCCCCCTGATGCTAGGACATCAGAGTCCCTGTCCGTCTTCCCCCCTGATGCTAGGACATCAGAGTCCCCTGCCCGTCTTCCCCCCTGAAGCTAGGAATGCAGAGTTCCCTGCCCATCTTCCCCCTGGAGCTAGGACAGCAGAGTCCCTGTCCATCTTCCCCCCTGAAGCTAGGAATGCAGAGTCCCTGTCCGTCTTCCCCCCTGAAGCTAGGAATGCAGAGTCCCTGTCAATCTTCCCCCTGAAGCTAGGACAGCAGAGTCCCTGTCCATCTTCCCCCTGAAGCTAGGACAGCAGAGTCCCTGTCCATCTTCCCCCCTGATGCTAGGACAGCAGAGTCCCTGTCCATCTTCCCCCCTGATGCTAGGACAGCAGAGTCCCTGTCTATCTTCTCCCCTGAAGCTAGGACAGCAGAGTCCCTTGTCCATCTTCCCCCCTGAAGCTAGGACAGCAGAGTCCCTGTCCATCTTCCCCCCTGATGCTAGGACAGCAGAGTCCCTGTCCATCTTCCCCCTGAAGCTAGGACAGCAGAGTCCCTGTCCATCTTCCCCCTGAAGCTAGGACAGCAGAGTCCCTGCCCGTCTTCCCCCTGATGCTAGGACAGCAGAGTCTCTGTCCATCTTCCCCCTGAAGCTAGGGCAGCAGAGTCCCTGTCCATCTTCCCCCTGAAGCTAGGACAGCAGAGTCCCTGCCCGTCTTCTGAAAACATCTGAAACTCTGTCTTATTAAAGAGTATCTATAAGGAGACATCCCAGTCATTCTTGTTCCACCACCCCATCACTAGTCTTTCAATCATGTACTTACTACAACTGTGATATGTGGTTGTTCTCATCTTAGCTATCTTAAGATGGATGCAATGTAGCATCTCCTAAGTGACTAAAATGTCAAAAAGTGTGAGTGTGTGGATGCACGCATCTTCTCTCTCCTCTCTCTAGGTCTCCTCTAGGACTTTCAGAGAAATGTGTTTATCACATAAAACCAGTGTGTGTACAGTGTACAGTACAGTATACAGCAGGAATCCTACCCCTTTGAAGATGAGGGCGGTGCCAGATTTGAGGGGCTCCCCGCTGAGCGTTCCCCTCTCAGCCCCGTACACCTCGGGCCACTGCTCCGCCGCCAGGTTCTCGTTGAAGTCTTCTCTCAGGATGGAGGGGAGGGGGGCCAGGGGCACGCAGTGGGCCCCGCCGTAACCATGGTCACACCTGAGAGAGAGAGAGAGAGAGAGAGAGAGAGAGAGAGATCTTTCATCCCAACAACCCTTCACCCTCATGAAACGTACTAACCAGTTGCTGTACCAACACCAATAGTCTTGGCTGAGGAAGGCGGCTTCAAGCATCTTGTTTTTGTTAACTTGTACTTGTAAATTGTGTAAAGGCCTCCCGTGAAAGAAGCCTCAGCCTCAATAAGACTCCCAATGAAAATGAAGGTAAATGAAATTTTAAAAAATTAAAACATGCAGAGTGCCTTATAGTGTCTGTGTGTGTGTAACTCACACACAGCGTCCGTTGTCACAGAGTCCGTGTCCAGAGCACATCCAGGGACAGCCAGGGGCCAGCAGCACGTTGTCCAAGGCCCAGCCATCAGCTCCGGGGATGAAGTGAGGCTGGATCCACCTGAACCGTGTCCTGGGAGAACTGAAAACATTGCATTTGGAAAGGTGAGTCACGACAAAAACTCTCTCCATGATAAAAAAATAAAATGTGCTGTCTACATTATCTCAAGTTTAAAACATGATGTGGCATATTTTTTTATTTTTTTGGGGGGGGGGGAGTCTTAACAAGGACACACAGATTGGACCTGGAAACAGGGTCAGAAGGTCGTACGTACTTGGCAGCGCTGGGCAGATACACTGTAACCCTCCTCCAACGGGTGTACCGCGTAGCGGTGTACACAGAGTTCATAGTGTAGCCGGTACAACCGATGGCAGGGGGCACACACTCTGGGGTGAGCAGGGCCCAGTGGCGCCCGCAGTCTGTAGGGTGGCATCATGTTGTATTTACTTTCAGAAATTAACATTAACAAACACATATACACATATAATGCCTTATAATACACATGTAATGCCTTATAATGCCTTATAATACACATATAATGCCTTATAATACACATGTAATGCCTTATAATGCCTTATAATACACATGTAATGCCTTATAATGCCTTATAATACACATGTAATGCCTTATAATGCCTTATAATACATATGTAATGCCTTATAATGCCTTAGAATGCCTTATAATACACATGTAATGCCTTATAATGCCTTACAATGCCTTATAATACACATGTCATGCCTTATAATGCCTTATAATGCCTTATAATACGCATGTCATCCCTTATAATGCCTTATAATGCCTTATAATACACATGTCATGCCTTATAATGCCTTATAATGCCTTATAATACTCATGTCATGCCTTATAATGCCTTATAATGCGTTATAATACACATGTAATGCCTTATAATGCCTTATAATGCGTTATAATACACATGTAATGCCTTATAATACACATGTAATGCCTTATAATACACATATAATGCCTTATAATGCCTTATAATACACATGTCATGCCTTATAATACACATGTAATGCGTTATGATGCATGTATAGTTTCTAAAGGCTGATTCAGGAAGGTATAGAGTGTGATACCTGTGGAAAACTCCAGCCTGACACCATGAGAGGACGTGACTGTCTTACTGCAACCCATAGACAGGTCAAACTGCAGGAAGGAAGAGCCAGACACTTCAAAGTCCCAGCTCTCTGCGTACCGTGGCTTCTCTGGAGAGGCAGAGAGGCAGAGAGAGAGAGAGGGACATGGTTAACATAGGGGCTAGTTCATGGGTTAGGGATGGCTTACAGTGTCCCAGCTCTCAGCGTACCGTGGCTTCTCTGGAGAGGCAGAGAGGCAGAGAGGCAGAGAGAGAGAGAGAGACATGGTTAACATAGGGGCTAGTTCATGGGTTAGGGATGGCTTACAGTGTCCCAGCTCTCAGCATACCGTGGCTTCTCTGGAGAGGCAGAGAGGCAGAGAGGCAGAGAGAGAGAGAGAGACATGGTTAACATAGGGGCTAGTTCATGGGTTAGGGATGGCTTACAGTGTCCCAGCTCTCAGCGTACCATGGCTTCTCTGGAGAGGCAGAGAGTGGTTAGAGTGGAGGGGCGGCAGGTAGACTAGTGGTTAGAGTGGAGGGGCGGCAGGTAGCCTAGTGGTTAGAGTGGAGGGGCGGCAGGTAGACTAGTGGTTAGAGTGGAGGGGCGGCAGGTAGACTAGTGGTTAGAGTGGAGGGGTGGCAGGTAGCCTAGTGGTTAGAGTGGAGGGGCGGCAAGTAGACTAGCGGTTAGAGTGGAGGGGCGGCAGGTAGACTAGTGGTTAGAGTGGAGGGGCGGCAGGTAAACTAGTGGTTAGAGTGGAGGGGCGGCAGGTAGACTAGTGGTTAGAGTGGAGGGGCGGCAGGTAGCCTAGTGGTTAGAGTGGAGGGGCGGCAGGTAGACTAGTGGTTAGAGTGGAGGGGCGGCAGGTAGACTAGTGGTTAGAGTGGAGGGGTGGCAGGTAGCCTAGTGGTTAGAATGGAGGGGCGGCAAGTAGACTAGCGGTTAGAGTGGAGGGGCGGCAGGTAGACTAGTGGTTAGAGTGGAGGGGCGGCAGGTAAACTAGTGGTTAGAGTGGAGGGGCGGCAGGTAGCCTAGTGGTTAGAGTGGAGGGGCGGCAGGTAGACTAGTGGTTAGAGTGGAGGGGCGGCAGATAGACTAGTGGTTAGAGTGGAGGGGTGGCAGGTAGTCTAGTGGTTAGAGTGGAGGGGCGGCAGGTATCCTAGTGGTTAGAGTGGATTGGCGGCAGGTAGACTAGTGGTTAGAGTGGAGGGGCGGCAGGTAGACTAGCGGTTAGAGTGGATGGGCAGCAGGTAGCCTAGTGGTTAGAGTGGAGGGGCGGCAGGTAGTCTAGCGGTTATAGTGGAGGGGTGGCAGGTAGGCTAGCGGTTAGAGTGGAGGGGCGGCAGGTAGACTAGTGGTTAGAGTGTTGGACTTGTAACCGAAAGGTTGCAAGATCGAATCCCCCGAGCTGACATAGTAAAAATCAGTCCTTCTTCCCCTGAACAAGGCAGTTAACCCCACTGTTCCTAGACCGTCATTGAAAATGAGAATTTGTTCTTAACTGACTTGCCGAGTTAAATAAAGGTCCCCCAAAAAAATAATGGAGGGGGTTTAGGGGTTAGAAGTCAGAGTCTACTCTGCAGTATGATGAGTTTCTATAGCTTCTTTCTCAATTGCCCCCCCCCCCATCCTTCATTGCACTGATGTGAAAGACGTGACCAGCTGAAGGCCAATGTAAGGATGAGGCCAATGTAAGGATGAGGCCAATGTAAGGATGAGGCCAATGTAAGGATGAGGCCCAATGTAAGGATGAGGCCAATGTAAGGATGAGGCCCAATGTAAGGATGAGGCCCAATGTAAGGATGAGGCCAATGTAAGGAGGAGCTTTCTCCATATCAGAGGGATGAAGAGACTTCCATCAAGGATCGATGACAGGGGTTTGTGTGACTCACTGTCTGTTGAAATGGACAGACAGTCCACTGTGACCTCTCCCCCGTCCTTCTGTCTGTTTATCAAATCAAGGTTTATTTGTTACGTGCGTCGAATACAACAGGTATTCAGTGAATTACACTGAATACCTACAGTGAAATGCTTACTTACTATACACAGTAGAGGCTATATACAGTAGAGAGGCTATATACAGTAGAGAGGCTATATACAGCAGAGAGGCTATATACAGTAGAGAGGCTATATACAGTAGAGAGGCTATATACAGTAGAGAGGTTATATACAGTAGAGATGCTATATACAGTAGAGAGGCTATAGACAGTGGTGAGGCTATATACAGTAGGGAGGCTATGTACAGCAGAGAGGCTATATACAGTAGAGAGGCTATATACAGTAGAGAGGCTATATACAGCAGAGAGGCTATATACAGTAGAGAGGCTATATACAGTAGAGAGGCTATATACAGTAGAGAGGTTATATACAGTAGAGATGCTATATACAGTAGAGAGGCTATAGACAGTGGTGAGGCTATATACAGTAGGGAGGCTATGTACAGCAGAGAGGCTATATACAGTAGAGAGGCTATATACAGTAGAGAGGCTATATACAGTAGAGAGGCTATATACAGTAGAGTGGTTATATACAGTAGAGATGCTATATACAGTAGAGAGGCTATAGACAGTGGTGAGGCTATATACAGGCACCGGTTAGTCGGGCTAATTTATGTGTGTGTGTGTGTGTGTGTGTGTGTGTACGCAGTAGCTTGACTCACTGTCTGTGGCATCGGAGTAGAAGGACAGAGCCGTGTCCAGAGACAAACAGTCCACTGTGACCTCTCCCCCCTGGACACGGTACCAGTTGTGTCTGAGCGGGGACGTCCCGGCGAACTTGTCATGGAAACCAGTCCTGGAACTGTCGTTCATACCGATCAGAACATCATCCATAGCCCACTGGGCTGAGTGTTTACCTGCGGAGAGACAGAGATACTCTGTATGACGCTTGACCCTTGACCCTTGTCACCCTATTGACCTTTCCAGCACGTTTCCAGATTTTAAAAAATGGTGGATGCATAACAAGGCCAGCTCAGTTTGGTTTGGCTCGGCTCAGTTTGGTTTGGCTCGGCTCAGTTTGGTTTGGCTCGGTTCAGTTTGGTTTGGCTCGGCTCGGTTTGGTTTGGCTCGGCTCGGTTTGGTTTGGCTCGGCTCGGTTTGGTTTGGCTTGGTTTGGCTCGGCTCGGTTCGGTTTGGCTCGGCTCGGTTCGGTTTGGCTCGGCTCGGTTTGGCTCGGCTCGGTTCGGTTTGGCTCGGCTCGGTTCGGTTTGGCTCGGCTCGGTTCGGTTTGGCTCGGCTCGGTTCGGTTTGGCTCAGTTTGGTTTGGCTCGGCTCAGTTTGGTTTGGCTCGGCTCAGTTTGGTTTGGCTCGGCTCAGTTTGGTTTGGCTCGGCTCAGTTTGGTTTGGCTCGGCTCAGTTTGGTTTGGCTCGGCTCGGGCCAGTTGTGTGAAAGGCATAAGAGTAGTTCTATTTCCTGTATACTGTGGACTGTAAGAGTAGATCTATTTCCTGTATACTGTTGACTGTAAGAGTAGATCTATTTCCTGTATACTGTGGGCTGTGAGAGTAGTTCTATTTCCTGTATAGTGTGGACTGTAAGAGTGGTTCTATTTCCTGTATACTGTGGACTGTAAGTGTAGTTCTATTTCCTGTATACTGTGGGCTGTAAGAGTAGTTCTACTTCCTGAATGCTGTGGGTGTCACAGATCCTTCTGGAACTTTCATTGTGCACACCAGGACCCTGTTCCCACTGTTTGTACTTGTATATATGTGTCTGTTGTTCACCATGGTGCTGTCCAGTATTGTTACCATGTCTGTTGGTCACCATGGTGCTGTCCAGTATTGTTACCATGTCTGTTGGTCACCATGGTGCTGTCCAGTATTGTTACCATGTCTGTTGGTCACCATGGTGCTGTCCAGTATTGTTACCATGTCTGTTGGTCACCATGGTGCTGTCCAGTATTGTTACCATGTCTGTTGGTCACCATGGTGCTGTCCAGTATTGTTACCATGTCTGTTGGTCACCATGGTGCTGTCCAGTATTGTTACCATGTCCATTGGTGCGTGAGAGTACCTGTGCTGTGTGTTTGGGCTTTTGTGCCCTTGTGGATTGCGCAGATGATTACGGGTCTCGTCCCGTGTGTTAATCATTGTGCGCTTGTGTTATTTATTTGAGGTACTCCTCTTTTGTTTTGGGTTTCTACCCTGTGTTTTATATAGTGTTTGTTTGGTCTTCGTCCCGTGTGTTAATCATTGTGTGTTATTTATTTGAGGTTCTCCTCCCTCTTTTGTTTTGGGTTTCAACCCTGTGTTTTTGTGAAGTGTTTGTTTGGTCTTCGTCCCCAGGCCTTTACACGGCACGCCGTAATTTGGGCTAAATAAAAAACCCTGTTACACATTCCTGCGCCTGTCTCCTGAATCATTCATACCAATGTGACAGTTGGCTATAAGAGCAGTTCTCTGTCCTGTATACTGTGGGCTATAAGAGGCAGGTCTGACTCCTCACCTTGCTAATGGGCTATAAGAAGCTGGTCTGACTCCTCACCTTGCTGTGGGCTATAAGAGGCAGGTCTGACTCCTCACCTTGCTGTGGGCTATAAGAGGCAGGTCTGACTCCTCACCTTGCTGTGGGCTATAAGAGGCAGGTCTGACTCCTCACCTTGCTGTGGGCTGTAAGAGGCAGGTCTGACTCCTCACCTTACTGTGGGCTATAAGAGGCAGGTCTGACTCCTCACCTTGCTGTGGGCTATAAGAGGCAGGTCTGACTCCTCACCTTGCTGTGGGCTATAAGAGGCAGGTCTGACTCCTCACCTTGCTGTGGGCTGTAAGAGGCAGGTCTGACTCCTCACCTTGCTGTGGGCTATAAGAGGCAGATATGACTCCTCACCTTGCTGTGGGCTGTAAGAGGCAGATACGACTCCTCACCTTGCTGTGGGCTATAAGAGGCAGGTCTGACTCCTCACCTTGCTGTGGGCTATAAGAGGCAGGTCTGACTCCTCACCTTGCTGTGGGCTGTAAGAGGCAGGTCTGACTCCTCACCTTGCTGTGGGCTATAAGAGGCAGGTCTGACTCCTCACCTTGCTGTGGGCTATAAGAGGCAGGTCTGACTCCTCACCTTGCTGTGGGCTGTAAGAGGCAGGTCTGACTCCTCACCTTGCTGTGGGCTATAAGAGGCAGGTCTGACTCCTCACCTTGCTGTGGGCTATAAGAGTCAGGTCTGACTCCTCACCTTGCTGTGGGCTATAAGAGGCAGGTCTGACTCCTCACCTTGCTGTGGGCTATAAGAAGCAGGTCTGACTCCTCACCTTGCTGTGGGCTATAAGAGGCAGGTCTGACTCCTCACCTTGCTGGGGGCTATAAGAGGCAGGTCTGACTCCTCACCTTGCTGTGGCTGCCACCAGCGGAACACTGTGTAGGGGGTCTTGGCGGCTGGAGGCAGTTCAATGGTCACCACCTGGGGTTCCAGGAAGGAGCCAAAGTCCAGCTCTCTCAGGAACTGCCACTGCACCCCGTTGTTGGTTGAGAACTGGACAACCACTCCTGGAGGACCAGATGAGAAAAGAGAAGGAGACGGGGGGCAGGAGGAGGAGAGGAGGGGGAGGAGAGGAGGAGGGGGGAGGAGAGATGGGGACAGGAGGAAGAGAGGAGGGGGGAGGACATGAGGAGGAGGAGGGGAGGAGGAGGAGAGGAGGGGGGGAGAGGAGGAGGGGGGAGGAGATGAGGAGGAGGAGAAGGAGGGGAGGAGGAGGAGAGGAGGAGGAGAGGAGGGGGAGAGGAGGGGGGAAGATGAGGAGGGGGGAGGAGAGGAGGAGGAGGAGGGGAGGAGGAGGAGAGAAGGAGAGGGAGAGGAGTTAGGAGATGAGGAGGAGGAGGGGAGGAGAGGAGGAGGAGAGGAGGAGAGGAGGAGGAGAGTAGTAGGAGAGGAGGAGGAGAGGAGGGGAAGAAGAGGAGGGGAGGAGGAGGAGAGGAGGAGGAGAGTAGTAGGAGAGGAGGAGAGGAGGAGAGTAGTAGGAGAGGAAGAGAGGAGGAGAGGAGGAGGAGAGTAGTAGGAGAGGAGGAGGAGCGGAGGAGAGGAGGAGAGTAGTAGGAGAGGAGGAGGAGAGTAGTAGGAGAGGAGGAGGAGAGGAGGAGGAGCGGAGGAGAGGAGGAGAGTAGTAGGAGAGGAGGAGGAGAGTAGTAGGAGAGGAGGAGAGGAGGAGGAGAGTAGTAGGAGAGGAGGAGAGTAGTAGGAGAGGAGGAGGAGAGTAGTAGGAGAGGAGGAGGAGAGTAGTAGGAGAGGAGGAGAGGAGGAGGAGAGTAGTAGGAGAGGAGGAGAGGAGGAGGAGAGGAGGAGAGGAGGAGGAGAGGAGGAGGAGAGTAGTAGGAGAGGAGGAGAGGAGGAGGAGAGTAGTAGGAGAGGAGGAGAGGAGGAGGAGAGGAGGAGGAGAGTAGTAGGAGAGGAGGAGAGGAGGAGGAGAGTAGTAGGAGAGGAGGAGAGTAGTAGGAGAGGAGGAGGAGAGTAGTTGGAGAGGAGGAGAGGAGGAGAAAGGTCAGAAATAAAGAATACAATACAACAATACTGTCCTTTAAAATCCATGAAGGGATGAGAATAAGTAACTAAGTCCTCACGTTCTCATTGGTAAGGTGCATTATGGGTCGTACAGTACATCATGTTGCCCTCCTCACAGACATCTGGGAGATGACTAAAGGTCTGACTCAAAAATCAAAATATCTTTGTGATTCAGAATATGCTGACACAGATTTTTTTTTTTTAAAGAACACCATCATTGTTTGATTCTAACTTTTAAAAAGGATCTGCTGAAACACTAGACTTCAATGGTGGATCAAATGGACAGGAGACACAGGGCAGGAAAAAGACCTGGAGCTACTGAATATAATCCACAATGCAGTGTCAATAAACCACCACACGGTGGAAGCAGAGAGACTCATTGAGTTCGGCTATGAGTTTAGAGAGAGACCTCCTGCCCAATGTATGACCATATTAGAGAGACATATTTCCCTCAGATTACACAGATCACAAAGAATTCGAAAACAAATCCAATTTTGATAAACTCCCATATCTACTGGGTGAAATCCCACAGTGTGCCATCACAGCAGCAAGATTTGTGACCTGTTGCCACAAGAAAAGGACAACCAGGGAAGAACAAACACCATTGTAAATACAACCCATATTTATGCTTATTTATTTTCCCTTGTGTACTTTAACCATTTGTACATTGTTAAAACACTGTATATACGTAATATAACATTTGTAATGTCTTTATTGTTTTGAAACTTCTGTATGTGTAATATTTACTGTTAATTTTTATTGTTTATTTCACTTTTGTATATTATCTACCTCACTTGCTTTGGCAATGTTAACACATGTTTCCCATGCCAATAAAGCCCCTTGAATTGAATTGAATTGAATTGAATTGAGAGCTTAAGTGGGACATCGTCAGTAGCGATGGTGATGGTGATGGTCAGTCACCTTCGTTGCGGGAGCGAGGTCTAGTGCAGGTGGGTCCAACGTTCTTCCCTCCGATCCGGATGTAGAACTGCACCAGCCTGCATGGACAGACGGACGGACGGGACGGACAGACAAGACAAGACACACAGGAGGACACGGGGTTTTAGTTCACTGGAAACTGGAACGGCTTTTGTTCTTGTCCAGCACTCATTGTCTAAACTGACCAGGATTTTAGCCAAAGAGTTTAAGGAAGAAAAATGAAGAAAAGCAACACTGTGGTGTAAAGCTGATCACACTGAGAACGTGCGTACTGACCGTGTGTTGGTAGTATCCAGGGTGACAGTCAGTGCCTGTCTTTTCCCAGAGCTGCTGAAGTACAGGGCTTTGCCCTCGCTGATGGTACCGCAGCCGCCTCCAACCTGACCCCCACTCAGGCTCTGCCACAGCGGGCTCAGCTTGCTCTCAAAGCCCTCCACCAGCTCTGTGGGACTGGCCACTGCTGGCACACAGCTGTCCTGTTCCACTGGGGAACACACAGACACACAAGAGAAAGCAACACATTGTTTATCACAATCACTAAACTGTTTTCAACTATCAGAGATGTCCACTCTTCCTTCTCCATTTCACCATCTCTTTTTCTCCTCTCTCTCCCTCCCCTCTCTCTCTCTCTCTCTCTCCCTACCCCTTCTCTCCCTCCCTCTCTCCCTCCTATTTGTTCCTCTCCTCTCTCTATCAGTACCTACCTGTATAGCCCATATCACAGAAGCATACTCCAGAGATGCAGTCTCCGTGTCCTCCACAATGGTTGGGACAGGGCTCAGAGATGTAGACTCCGTCTAGGGCGAAGGCTGGAGCGTCCCGGTACACACTACTCTCCTGGAACCACCGGAACCGCGTTTTACTGTGTGGGGAAGGGGGTGGGGTAGAGAGAGAGAGAGGTGGGGTAGAGAGAGAGGTGGGGTAGAGAGAGAGAGGTGGGGTAGAGAGAGAGAGGTGGGGCAGAGAGAGATAGGTGGGGTAGAGAGAGAGAGAGGTTATCGAAAATTATCCATTGAAAATTATCAATGGAAATAAAATGTATCATTTTGGATTTGGAGTCACACTCAAAATTAAAGTGGAAAACGACACTACAGGCTAATCCAACTTTGATGTAATGTCCTTAAAACAAGTCAAAATGAGGCTCAGTCGTGTGTGTGGCCGCCACGTGCCTGTATAACCTCCCTACAATGCCTGGGCATGCTCCTGATGAGGTGGCGGATGGTCTCCTGAGGGATCTCCTCCCAGACCTGGACTAAAGCATCCGCCAACTCCTGGACAGTCTGTGGTGCAATTGTTGGTGGATGGAGCGAGACATGATGTCCCAGATGTGCTCAATTGGATTCAGGTCTGGGGAACGGGCGGGCGGACCAGTCCATATCATCAATGCCTTCCTCTTGCAGGAACTGCTGACACACTCCAGCCACATGAGGTCTAGCATTGTCTTGCATTAGGAGGAACCCAGGGCCAACCGCACCAGCATATGGTCTCACAAGGGGTCTGAGGATCTCATCTCGGTACCTAATGGCAGTCAGGCTACCTCTGGCGAGCACATGGAGGGCTGTGCGGCCCCCCAAAGAAATGCAACCCCTCACCATGACTGACCCACCGCCAAACCGGTCATGCTGGAGGATGTTGCAGGCAGCAGAACGTTCTCCACGGCGTCTCCAGGACGCCAGTGGCGAATTTGCCAATCTTGGTGTTCTCTGGCAAATGCCAAACGTCCTGCACGGTGTTGGGCTGTAAGCACAACCCCCACCTGTGGACGTCGGGCCCTCATACCACCCTCATGGAGTCTGTTTCTGACTGTTTGAGCAGACACATGCACATTTGTGGCCTGCTGGAGGTCATTTTGCAAGGCTCTGGCAGTGCTCCTCCTGCTCCTCCTTGCACAAAGGCGGAGGTAGCGGTCCTGCTGCTGGGTTGTTGCCCTCCTACGGCCTCCTCCACATCTCCTGATGTACTGGCCTGTCTCCTGGTAGCGCCTCCATGCTCTGGACACTACGCTGACAGACACAGCAAACCTTCTTGACACAGCTCGCATTGATGTGCCATCCTGGATGAGCTGTACTACCTGAGCCACTTGTGTGGGTTTTAGACTCCGTCTCATGCTACCACTAGAGTGAAAGCACCGCCAGCATTCAAAACTGACCAAAACATCAGCCAGGAAGCATAGGAACTGAGAAGTGGTCTGTGGTCACCACCTGCAGAACCACTCCTTTATTGGCGGTGTCTTGCTAATTGCCTATAATTTCCACCTGTTGTCTATTCCATTTGCACAACAGCATGTGAAATTTATTGTCAATCAGTGTTGCTTCCTAAGTGGACAGTTTGATTTCACAGAAGTGTGATTGACTTTACTCCCTTTATTTTTTGGAGCAGTATATATACACAGAGATAGAGGAAAGGGAGATATATATATATATACAGGGATAGGGGGAAGGAGATATATATATATATATATACAGAGATAGAGGGAAGTAAAGTCATTCAGCAGTTCATAACAGCATTATAACCATCTTGCTGTAAATCTGCACAACAGCGTCTCCTGATTCTTACATCTAACCCGGTTTCAAGGACCAATATTGAATGAACTGAACAATAATCTGTACCTTCTCACAGTCTTTCTAACAGTAGCTATGTCATTGTTATACCTCAGTCAGTTTCAATCTACCCATCCCATAATACGCGTTTTCATCTACCTGGCGGCCACGTTGCGCTGTATCACCACGGTGACCCTGGTCCAGCGTTCAAAGTCTCCCGTGGCGTAGACGGTTGGTTCCCTGAGTTCCCGCCCACTGCCCTCGCAGCCGCCTGCCCCTGAGGATGCTGGGTAGCAGCCCTCCTTCACCAGCGCCCAGGTACGGCCGGCATCATGGGAGTACTGCAGCAGGACTGGAGCTGACGCACTGAACTGGGACTCACAGCCGATGTTCAACTGGGGAGAATTAGACTTTTAAATCTCTATTTAGGTCAAAAATATCATACAGTACATTACACAAACACATAAAAAAAAGGTATTTTAAAAAGTGATTGAAGAAATGAAAGAAAGAGAGAGAGAGAGAGAGAGAGAGAGAGAGATAGAGAGGGAGAGAGAGAGAGAAAGAGAGAGAGAGACCGTACACACATACACCGTACCTTAAACTGCAGGGTGTACCCTGGGCGTAGAGCCAGATCTCTGGTCACTGCCACCCTGTCGCCGTCAGAGCGCCCGAACACCATGGCGGAGGGCGTGGTGGCACAGAAGCTGCCGTTCCTCTCCTTCTCCATGCCCTCGTTACCCAGCATCAGCCACACACTCATCTGGTTCAGAGGGTAGTCAAACGCCGGCTTCTCATAGAAGTTCTACAGAGACAAGAGGATTGGTTAATCCGTTCTTTAGTTATCCTTGTTACCGTCACCAACCGTTAACTGAAGCATTGTTCAATGTACAAAGTCAATGTCCAAATCCTCTCAAGTTAATATAAAACAATCCATTTTACAGATTGGGAATGATTTGTGCATGAATATTGTCTGGTGTCAGTGTCAACCTATAAGATCCTGACCTGTGGCAGCGTGGGGTCGTCTACCAATGAGAGACTGACCTGTGGCAGTGTGGGGTCGTCTACCAATGAGAGACTGACCTGTGGCAGTGTGGGGTCATCTACCAATGAGAGACTGACCTGTGGCAGCGTGGGGTCGTCTACCAATGAGAGACTGACCTGTGGCAGTGTGGGGTCGTCTACCAATGAGAGACTGACCTGTGGCAGTGTGGGGTCATCTACCAATGAGAGACTGACCTGTGGCAGCGTGGGGTCGTCTACCAATGAGAGACTGACCTGTGGCAGCGTGGGGTCGTCTACCAATGAGAGACTGACCTGTGGCAGCGTTGGGTCGTCAGCCAATGAGAGACTGGCAGCGTGAGGTCGTCAGCCAATGAGAGACTGACCGTGGCAGCGTGGGGTCATCTACCAATGACAGACTGACCTGTGGCAGCGTGGGGTCATCAGCCAATGAGAGACTGACAGCGTGGGGTCATCAGCCAATGAGAGACTGACCTGTGGCAGCGTGGGGTCATCTACCAATGAGAGACTGACCTGTGGCAGCGTGGGGTCATCTACCAATGAGAGACTGACCTGTGGCAGCGTGGGGTCGTCTACCAATGAGAGACTGACCTGTGGCAGCGTGGGGTTTTCTACCAATGAGAGACTGACCTGTGGCAGCGTGGGGTTGGCCATGGGGATGATGTGCTTCTGTCTCTCAGAAAGTATGATGACATCATCGATGGCCCACTGGTCGTAGCCGTCCCCAGAGTGGAGGGGCTGCCACCATCTGAACCTGGTACATGAGGTCTTAGAGGCCAGCGGTAGCTCATAGTGGACAAACCTAGGAAGAGGAGATCAGTCAGACAGACAGTCAGTCAGTAACACAGTCAGAAAGTCAGTCAGACAGTTAGTCAGATATTCAGTCAGACTGTTAGTTAGATATTTAGTCAGACAGTCAGTCAGACAGACAGTCAGTCAGTAACGCAGTCAGAAAGTCCATCAGTCAGTTAGTCAGATATCCAGTCAGTCAGATATTCAGATATTCAGTCAGTCAGATATTCAGATATTCAGTCAGACAGTTAGTCATCCAGTCAGTCAGACAGACAGACAGTCAGACAGTTAGTCAGATATTCAGTCAGACATTTAGTCAGCCAGTCAGTCAGTCAGACAGACAGCCGGTTGATCAGTCAGACAGTCAGACAGAGACATACAGACAGACAGTCAATCAATCAATTAATCAGTCAATCAATCAAGCCATCAACAGTTGTCACTAAGTACCTTTCAGTAATCAGGTCTAGACCCAGAAGAGCAAGCAGAAGCTAAGTGACAAGGAAAAACTCCCTAGTGACAAGGAAAAACTCCCTAGTGACAAGGAAACACTCCCTAGTGACAAGGAGAAACTCCCTAGTGACAAGGAAACACTCCCTAGTGACAAGGAAAAACTCTCTAGTGACAAGGAAAAACTCCCTAGTGACAAGGAAAAACTCCCTAGTGACAAGGAAAAACTCCCTAGTGACAAGGAAAAACTCCCTAGTGACAAGGAAAAACTCTCTAGTGACAAGGAAAAACTCCCTAGTGACAAGGAGAAACTCCCTAGTGACAAGGAAAAACTCCCTAGTGACAAGGAAAAACTCCCTAGTGACAAGGAAAAAACTCCCTAGTGACAAGGAAACACTCCCTAGTGACAAGGAAAAACTCCCTAGTGACAAGGAAAAACTCCCTAGTGACAAGGAAAAACTCCCTAGTGACAAGGAAAAACTCCCTAGTGACAAGGAAAAAACTCCCTAGTGACAAGGAAAAACTCCCTAGTGACAAGGAAAAAACTCCCTAGTGACAAGGAAAAACTCCCTAGTGACAAGGAAAAACTCTCTAGTGACAAGGAAAAACTCCCTAGTGACAAGGAGAAACTCCCTAGTGACAAGGAAACACCCCCTAGTGACAAGGAAAAACTCCCTAGTGACAAGGAAAAACTCCCTAGTGACAAGGAAAAACTCCCTAGTGACAAGGAAAAACTCCCTAGTGACAAGGAAAAACTCTCTAGTGACAAGGAAAAACTCCCTAGTGACAAGGAGAAACTCCCTAGTGACAAGGAAAAACTCCCTAGTGACAAGGAAAAACTCCCTAGTGACAAGGAAAAACTCCCTAGTGACAAGGAAAAAACTCCCTAGTGGCAAGGAAAAACTTTAGAATCCTTTTAAAACCTTGAATACAATTTAGATAGTAGATCTATATATCTCAGAGATCAGTTCCCAGCTGATTCCTCTATCGTTAATCTCTAGTTGCTCCCTTCCTCACCGTGGCTTGATGAAATCGCTGAAGTACATCTCAGCGATGAGTCCCCAGCTGATTCCTCCATTGTTACTGTACTGTAGAAGGACTCCTTCCTCCCTGCTGTCTGCTGTGTTACACTCCGCCCAGTCTCCGCCCACACGGAGGTAAAACTGGACAAACTCAGCCCACTCTGTGTCCAGGTCATAGCTCACCAGCTGCCTCAGTCCAGCCTGTTACACACTCACATACACGCACACACACACACACACGCACGCACGCACGCACACACACACACACACACACAATAAAAACGTTGTATTCAGGTTGTTATCTAGTCAGATAACCAGACTACAACCAGATGACCAAGTTTGTGTGTGTGTGTGTGTGTGTGTGTGTGTGTGTGTGTGTGTGTGTGTGTGTGTGTGTGTGTGTGTGTGTGTGTGTGTGTGTGTAGTGTGTGTATATTCTACCTTGCTGAAGTAGAGCGAGGATCCGGAGGAGACCACCCCACAGCCCACATCAGGGGTCACCACCTCTCCACCAATCACCTCCTGCCACGTGGCCAGCAGACCGTCCTGGGACTCAAAGTCTGACAGGACACTGGAGGAGAGAGGAGAGGAGGACAGGCAGTCTGGACCTGAGAAACCTTCATCACACCTGGAAGAGACAGGAGACACATTAATGACAACATTGAATCCTCTGGTGTGAATGTACAGGAGTGTGTGTGTTGTCTGTGTGTGTGTGTGTGTTGTCTGTGTGTCTGTGTGTGTGTGTGATTGTTTTCAAGTAAATTTGCATTATGTAATGCATACATTAGACAGGTCTGTATTACATGTTTGTGTTCCATACGCTTGTGTACGTGCATGAGAGAGAGATGTTCCCTGTTAGAGAGAGAGATGATCCCTGTTAGAGAGAGAGATGTTCCCTGTTAGAGAGAGAGATGTTCCCTGTTAG
Organism: Oncorhynchus clarkii lewisi; assembly: GCF_045791955.1. Classification (NCBI taxonomy): domain Eukaryota; kingdom Metazoa; phylum Chordata; class Actinopteri; order Salmoniformes; family Salmonidae; genus Oncorhynchus; species Oncorhynchus clarkii. The sequence continues at coordinate 90,571,508 of NC_092148.1, forward strand.
AGAGAGAGATGTTCCCTGTTAGAGAGAGAGAGATGTTCCCTGTTAGAGAGAGAGAGATGTTCCCTGTTAGAGAGAGAGAGAGAGAGAGAGATGTTCCCTGTGAGAGAGAAAGATGTTCCCTGTTAGAGAGAGAGAGAGAGATGTTCCCTGTTAGAGAGAGAGATGTTCCCTGTGAGAGAGAGAGACGTTCCCTGTTAGAGAGAGAGATGTTCCCTGTTAGAGAGAGAGATGTTCCCTGTTAGAGAGAGAGAGAGATGTTCCCTGTTAGAGAGAAAGATGTTCCCTGTTAGAGAGAGAGAGAGAGATAGAGATGTTCCCTGTGAGAGAGAGAGATGTTCCCTGTTAGAGAGAGAGATGTTCCCTGTGAGAGAGAGAGACGTTCCCTGTTAGAGAGAGAGATGTTCCCTGTTAGAGAGAGAGATGTTCCCTGTTAGAGAGAGAGAGAGATGTTCCCTGTTAGAGAGAGAGAGATGTTCCCTGTTAGAGAGAGATGTTCCCTGTTAGAGAGAGAGATGTTCCCTGTTAGAGAGAGAGAGAGAGATGTTCCATGTTAGATAGAGAGATGTTCCCTGTTAGAGAGAGAGATGTTCCCTGTTAGAGAGAGAGACATTCCCTGTTAGAGAGAGAGATGTTCCCTGTTAGAGAGAGAGACATTCTCTGTTAGAGAGAGAGACGTTCCCTGTTAGGGAGAGAGATGTTCCCTGTTAGAGAGAGAGATGTTCCCTGTTAGAGAGAGAGACGTTCCCTGTTAGAGAGAGAGGCATTCCCTGTTAGAGAGAGAGATGTTCCCTGTTAGAGAGAGAGAGAGATGTTCCCTGTGAGAGAGATAGATGTTCCCTGTGAGAGAGAGAGATATTCCCTGTTAGAGAGAGAGATGTTCCCTGTTAGAGAGAGAGATGTTCCCTGTTAGAGAGAGAGATGTTCCCTGTTAGAGAGAGAGATGTTCCCTGTTAGATAGAGATGTTCCCTGTTAGAGAGAGAGATGTTCCCTGTTAGAGAGAGAGATGTTCCCTGTTAGAGAGAGAGAGAGAGAGATGTTCCCTGTTAGAGAGAGGGAGGTGTTCCCTGTTAGAGAGAGAGGTGTTCCCTGTTAGAGAGAGAGGTGTTCCCTGTTAGAGAGAGAGGTGTTCCCTGTTAGAGAGAGAGAGAGATGTTCCCTGTTAGAGAGAGAGAGATGTTCCCTGTTAGAGAGAGAGAGAGAGATGATCCCTGTTAGAGAGATAGATGTTCCCTGTTAGAGAGAGAGAGAGAGAGATGTTCCCTGTTAGAGATAGAGAGATGTTCCCTGTTGGAGAGAGAGATGATCCCTGTTAGAGAGAGATATGTTCCCTGTTAGAGAGAGAGAGAGAAAGATGTTCCCTGTTAGAGATAGAGAGATGTTCCCTGTTAGAGAGAGAGAGATGTTCCCTGTTAGAGAGAGATGTTCCCTGTTAGAGAGAGAGATATGTTCCCTGTTAGAGAGAGAGAGAGAGAGATGTTCCCTGTTAGAGATAGAGAGATGTTCCCTGTTAGAGAGAGAGAGATGTTCCCTGTTAGAGAGAGATGTTCCCTGTTAGAGAGAGAGATATGTTCCCTGTTAGAGAGATAGATGTTCCCTGTTAGAGAGAGAGAGAGAGATGTTCCCTGTTAGAGAGAGAGAGATGTTCCCTGTTAGAGATAGAGAGATGTTCCCTGTTAGAGAGAGAGAGAGAGATGATCCCTGTTAGAGAGATATATGTTCCCTGTTAGAGAGAGAGAGAGAGAGATGTTTCCTGTTATAGAGAGAGAGATGTTCCCTGTTAGAGAGAGCGATGTTCCCTGTTAGAGAGATAGAGATGTTCCCTGTTAGAGAGATAGAGATGTTCCCTGTTAGAGAGAGAGAGAGAGATGTTCCCTGTTAGAGAGAGAGAGATGTTCCCTGTGAGAGAGAGAGATGTCCCCTGTTAGAGAGAGAGAGAGATGTTCCCTGTGAGAGAGAGAGATGTTCCCTGTGATAGAGAGAGATGTTCCCTGTTAGAGAGAGAGATATGTTCCCTGTTAGAGAGAAAGATGTTCCCTGTTTGAGAGAAAGATGTTCCCTGTTTGAGAGAGAGAGATGTTCCCTGTTAGAGAGAGATGTTCCCTGTTAGAGAGAGAGAGAGAGATGTTCCCTGTTAGAGAGAGAGAGAGATGTTCCCTGTTAGAGAGAAAGATGTTCCCTGTTTGAGAGAGAGATGTTCCCTGTTAGAGAGAGATGTTCCCTGTTAGAGAGAGAGAGAGAGATGTTCCCTGTTAGAGAGAGAGAGAGATGTTCCCTGTTAGAGAGAGAGAGATGTTCCCTGTTAGAGAGAGAGAGATGTTCCCTGTTAGAGAGAGAGATGTTACATGTTAGATAGAGAGAGAGAGACGTTCCCTGTTAGAGAGAGAGAGATGTTCCCTGTTATAGAGAGAGAGATGTTCCCTGTTAGAGAGAGATGTTCCCTGTTAGAGAAATAAAGATGTTCCCTGTTAGAGAGATAGAGATGTTCCCTGTTAGAGAGAGATGTTTCCTGTTAGAGAAAGAGAGATGTTCCCTGTGAGAGAGAGATGTTCCCTGTTATAGAGAGAGAGAGATGTTCCCTGTTAGAGAGAGATGTTCCCTGTTAGAGAGATAGAGATGTTCCCTGTTAGAGAGAGAGAGATGTTCCCTGTGAGAGAGAGAGAGAGAGAGATGTTCCCTGTGAGAGAGAGAGATGTTCCCTGTGAGAGAGAGAGATGTTCCCTGTTAGAGAGAAAGATGTTCCCTGTTAGAGAGAGAGAGATGTTCCCTGTTAGAGAGAGAGAGATGTTCCCTGTTAACTTCCGGCGTCGACAGAGATGGCCGCCTCGCTTCGCGTTCCTAGGAAACTATGCAGTTTTTTGTTTTTTTACGTGTTATTTCTTACATTAGTACCCCAGGTCATCTTAGGTTTCATTACATACAGTCGAGAAGAACTACTGAATATAAGATCAGCGTCAACTCACCATCAGTACGACCAAGAATATGTTTTTCGCGACGCGGATCCTGTGTTCTGCCTTACAAACAGGACAACGGAGTGGATTCCATGCAGCGACCCAAAAAAACAACTCCGAAAAAGAGGGAAACGAGGCGGTCTTCTGGTCAGACTCCGGAGACGGACACACCGTGCTCCACTCCCTAGCATTCTTCTTGCCAATGTCCAGTCTCTTGACAACAAGGTTGATGAAATCCAAGCAAGGGTAGCATTCCAGAGGGACATCAGAGACTGTAACGTTCTTTACTTCACGGAAACGTGGCTCACTGGAGAGACGCTATCCGAGGCGGTGCAGCCAACGGGTTTCTCCACGCATCGCGCAGACAGAAACAAACATCTTTCTGGTAAGAAGAGGGGCGGGGGCGTATGCCTTATGACTAACGTGACATGGTGTGATGAAAGAAACATACAGGAACTCAAATCCTTCTGTTCACCTGATTTAGAATTCCTCACAATCAAATGTAGACCGCATTATCTACCAAGAGAATTCTCTTCGATTATAATCACAGCCGTATATATCCCCCCCAAGCAGACACATCGATGGCTCTGAATGAACTTTATTTGACTCTTTGCAAACTGGAAACCATTTATCCGGAGGCTGCATTCATTGTAGCTGGGGATTTTAACAAGGCTAATCTGAAAACAAGACTCCCTAAATTTTATCAGCATATCGATTGCGCAACCAGGGGTGGAAAGACCTTGGATCATTGTTACTCTAACTTCCGCGACGCATATAAGGCCCTGCCCCGCCCCCCTTTCGGAAAAGCTGACCACGACTCCATTTTGTTGATCCCTGCCTACAGACAGAAACTAAAACAAGAGGCTCCCGCGCTGAGGTCTGTCCAACGCTGGTCCGACCAAGCTGACTCCACACTCCAAGACTGCTTCCACCACGTGGACTGGGACATGTTTCGTATTGCGTCAGACAACAACATTGACGAATACGCTGATTCGGTGTGCGAGTTCATTAGAACGTGTGTTGAAGATGTCGTTCCCATAGCAACGATTAAAACATTCCCTAACCAGAAACCGTGGATTGATGGCAGCATTCGCGTGAAACTGAAAGCGCGAACCACTGCTTTTAATCATGGCAAGGTGTCTGGTAACATGACCGAATACAAACAGTGCAGCTATTCCCTCCGCAAGGCTATCAAACAAGCTAAGCGTCAGTACAGAGACAAAGTAGAATCTCAATTCAACGGCTCAGACACAAGAGGCATGTGGCAGGGTCTACAGTCAATCACGGACTACAGGAAGAAATCCAGCCCAGTCACGGACCAGGATGTCCTGCTCCCAGGCAGACTAAATAACTTTTTTGCCCGCTTTGAGGACAATACAGTGCCACTGACACGGCCTGCAACGAAAACATGCGGTCTCTCCTTCACTGCAGCCGAGGTGAGTAAAGACATTTAAACGTGTTAACCCTCGCAAGGCTGCAGGCCCAGACGGCATCCCCAGCCGCGCCCTCAGAGCATGCGCAGACCAGTTGGCCGGTGTGTTTACGGACATATTCAATCAATCCCTATACCAGTCTGCTGTTCCCACATGCTTCAAGAGGGCCACCATTGTTCCTGTTCCCAAGAAAGCTAAGGTAACTGAGCTAAACGACTACCGCCCCGTAGCACTCACTTTCGTCATCATGAAGTGCTTTGAGAGACTAGTCAAGGACCATATCACCTCCACCCTACCTGACACCCTAGACCCACTCCAATTTGCTTACCGCCCAAATAGGTCCACAGACGATGCAATCTCAACCACACTGCACACCGCCCTAACCCATCTGGACAAGAGGAATACCTATGTGAGAATGCTGTTCATTGACTACAGCTCGGCATTCAACACCATAGTACCCTCCAAGCTCGTCATCAAGCTCGAGACCCTGGGTCTCGACCCCGCCCTGTGCAACTGGGTACTGGACTTCCTGACGGGCCGCCCCCAGGTGGTGAGGGTAGGCAACAACATCTCCTCCCCGCTGATCCTCAACACTGGGGCCCCACAAGGGTGCGTTCTGAGCCCTCTCCTGTACTCCCTGTTCACCCACGACTGCGTGGCCACGCACGCCTCCAACTCAATCATCAAGTTTGCGGACGACACAACAGTGGTAGGCTTGATTACCAACAACGACGAGACGGCCTACAGGGAGGAGGTGAGGGCCCTCGGAGTGTGGTGTCAGGAAAATAACCTCACACTCAACGTCAACAAAACTAAGGAGATGATTGTGGACTTCAGGAAACAGCAGAGGGAACACCCCCCTATCCACATCGATGGAACAGTAGTGGAGAGGGTAGCAAGTTTTAAGTTCCTCGGCATACACATCACAGACAAACTGAATTGGTCCACTCACACAGACAGCATTGTGAAGAAGGCGCAGCAGCGCCTCTTCAACCTCAGGAGGCTGAAGAAATTCGGCTTGTCACCAAAAGCACTCACAAACTTCTACAGATGCACAATCGAGAGCATCCTGGCGGGCTGTATCACCGCCTGGTACGGCAACTGCTCCGCCCTCAACCGTAAGGCTCTCCAGAGGGTAGTGAGGTCTGCACAACGCATCACCGGGGGCAAACTACCTGCCCTCCAGGACACCTTCACCACCCGATGTCACAGGAAGGCCATAAAGATCATCAAGGACATCAACCACCCGAGCCACTGCCTGTTCACCCCGCTATCATCCAGAAGGCGAGGTCAGTACAGGTGCATCAAAGCTGGGACCGAGAGACTGAAAAACAGCTTCTATCTCAAGGCCATCAGACTGTTAAACAGCCACCACTAACATTGAGTGGCTTCTGCCAACACACTGACACTGACTCAACTCCAGCCACTTTAATAATGGGAATTGATGGGAAATTATGTAAATATATCACTAGCCACTTTAAACAATGCTACCTTATATAATGTTACTTACCCTACATTATTCATCTCATATGCATACGTATATACTGTACTCTATATCATCGACTGTATCCTTATGTAATACATGTATCACTAGCCACTTTAACTATGCCACTTTGTTTACATACTCATCTCATATGTATATACTGTACTCGATACCATCTACTGTATCTTGCCTATGCTGCTCTGTACCATCACTCATTCATATATCCTTATGTACATATTCTTTATCCGCTTACACTGTGTACAAGACAGTAGTTTTGGAATTGTTAGTTAGATTACTTGTTGGTTATTACTGCATTGTCGGAACTAGAAGCACAAGCATTTCGCTACACTCGCATTAACATCTGCTAACCATGTGTATGTGACAAATAAATTTGATTTGATTTGATTTGATTTGAGAGAGATGTTCCCTGTGAGAGAGAGATGTTCCCTGTGAGAGAGAGAGATGTTCCCTGTTAGAGAGAGAGATGTTCCCTGTGTGTGTTCATTATGTACTGTAAATCCACAGTTCTGACCTGCAGTGTCCGTGGTCACACCATCCGTGTCCGTGGCACATCTGAGGGCACTGCTGTCCGATGTAGATATCGTCCAGAGCCCATTCATCCTGCTCTCCATAGTAGTTCTGGATCCAACGGAACCGAGTCGCACTGGACCTGAACACATCAGCACACACAGAAAACAGACATCAGAGAGAACCACT
>NC_092148.1:90580589-90623089 GCF_045791955.1 Oncorhynchus clarkii lewisi
CTAAACACACACACACACACACACACACACACACACACACACACGTAAACCCACGCACACACACACACACACAAACCGATGAACCCTGTATGGTTCAACTTAGCAACTGGTAGAATTGGATAGAAAAGACTCTGAAGTTTCTAAAACTGTTAAAATAATGTGAGTATAACTGTACTGATATGGCAGGCGAAACCCCGTTGGAGAATCCATCCAGAATAGTTTTTTTTAAATAGCTTCTGTATCAGATAGTGAAGAGGAGAAGCCCAGGAGGAAGCTGCTCAGCACATCGACCACTGACATAACAGTCCAACAGGGAATAAGTGAACAGACGTTATGGAAGGTCATTTAAGGTCATTTACTTTTTAATAATACTAGAATAACTCTACAGGTGTTGGGAGACTTTACTTTGTGTGTGTGTGTGTGTGTTTGCCTCGGCCTTGGTCGATAATATTACACTTGAAGGAGACTCATTAAATCTGGTTCAATCTCCTAAAGCCTATAAATAATATAATAAAAAAATTATGAGGCTACTTTAGGTTTTTAATTCATATTCATGAGAAGAAAAATCTTTGTTGAATCATGTTATGATAATCTCTTTTTATTCAGTAGTAATGTGTATTAATACTGAAAGATGAGGAAATTAGCATTAGCTCTAATTCTTCTTTGGAGACAAAGTGACACATTTAAAGACTTTAAAGAGTTTATTCGTCAAATAATTTATTATTTAAAGAAGTGTCATTATTTGCTGGTTATTACCATAATGGAAAATCAGTATTCATGATAAATACATGAATAAATGAATACATGAATAAATGAATAAATTATTACGAAAGTGTTTTTCCCTTCGTGTTACTTTTCCAACCAGGAAATGAACTTTCACTAAGTCCTAAACAATGATATGACCACAAAAAAAAGGAAGTTAGAACTAGCTCCAAATGATATGACAGGGGTGTAAAACCTTTTCTGTTTTCAAAATAATAAGAATTATTCATCTACAGGTTAGCAAGACTCACACCCCTGAGCACGTGTGCCAAATTCCAAGACTGTCAGTAGCCCCATATGGTTGATTATGAACTATATTTCCCTCCTTCCTCACCCCTTTGACTAGGTGCCAGGTCAGGCCGTGATTGGTGGAGAACTCCAGGCGGACCTGTGTGTCGATGTTGGGGGAGGGGTCTCGGCCGCAGCCCATGACCAATGAAAACTGCAGGGTGTAGGACGCTCCGATCTGCATGGACTGTGTCTCCACATAACGGATACTGGACCCGGGGCTGGGCTCGCCTGAGAAACTACACAACGCAGGAGAGAGTTAATCACATTGACCTGCGGACCAGAGTTGATAATTAGACCGTACTAAAGTAAACTAGCAGAGACGCAGCACAACTAAAGCACAATTTGAATTGTGACGTTCCTGCCCCACAGGACAGTGGTCACACTTGGAAAATCTGAAAGTAAGAAGCCGAGTGGCTCAGCGGTCTCAGACCACTGCATCTCAGTGCTAGAGGCGTCACTACAGACACCCTGGTTCGAATCCAGGCTGTATCACAACCGGCCGTGATTGTGGAGTCCCAAAGGGCGGCGCACAATTTGGCCCAGCGTCTTCCGGGTTTGGCCCAGCGTCTTCCGGGTTTGGCCCAGCATCTTCCGGGTTTGGCCCAGCGTCCTCCGGGTTTGGCCCAGCGTCTTCCGGGTTTGGCCCGGGGGTAAAGCCGTCGTTGCAAAATAATCATTTGTTCAATAAATTAACTGACTTGTTATATAAAGGTTAAATAAGAAGCCTGGAAGCTTCCGTCCTGTACCTGAGTGTCCAGTCGTGTCGGCAGTAGGGCTGGACGTGTCCAAGGTAGAAGCCTAGACTCTGAGTGACGTCCAGTACATTACTGAAGTCCAGACTGATGGTGTTGAACAGTACAGAGGTCATAGTGATGTCATCCACTGCCCACACGTCACGGCCACGCCCAGAGTGGTACGGCTGCCACCAACGGAACTGCACCCCGAACTTACGGGCACCGGGAGGGAGCTCCACTGATACGATCCTGGAGAGGAGAGTGAGGACGGAGGGGCGGATGGGGGGAGGAATGAGGGGAAGGTAGGTGGAGAGTGAGGATGGATGGGGGGAGGGATGAGGAGAGGGATGAGGGGAAGGCAGGTGGAGAGTGAGGAAGGAGGGATGGAGAAAGAGACACAGGAAGGGATGGAGAGAGGTAGAAATGAAGGGGGAGAAAATAGATCATGACAGGGGGAGAGAGGATGGAGGGACGGAGAAAGAGACACAGGAAGGGATGGAGAGAGGTAGAAATGAAGGGAGAGAAAATAGATCATGACAGGGGGAGAGAGGATGAAGGAATGGAGAAAGAGACACAGGAAGGGATGGAGAGAGGTAGAAATGAAGGGAGAGAAAATAGATCATGACCGGGGGAGAGAGGACAGAGGGAAATAAAGGAGGGAGTGTTTTCAATGTTCTCTAAATAAGCCAAGCAGTCCAGCTGGAATGAGTCACATTAGCAAGGCTCTGACTCAGGCTGGGCCAGGATGGTGTGGACTCAATGACCTCCTCTCAGCAGACACATCTCTATCCTTGACACTTTCCCCCCAACCTTCTGCCCGCTGATGAAGAGCGCTCTAGGCGGTACAGGCCATGCTCTGTGTGTGTGTGTGAGTGTGTAGAGCCATTTGTCTTCATTACAACACAGTAGACAACACTAAATGAGCCAATGGGTCCCTGTAGGTTACATCTCTGTCACTCCCCAGCAACATTGGACACTCTATTAAGTGTGTGGTACCTGGGTTAGTGGAAGCCGTAACCATTAAGTGTGTGGTACCTGGGTTCGTAGAAGCCCTGGTAACCATTAAGTGTGTGGTACCTGGGTTAGTGGAAGCCCTGGTAACCATTAAGTGTGTGGTACCTGGGTTCGTGGAAGCCCTGGTAACCATTAAGTGTGTGGTACCTGGGTTAGTGGAAGCCCTGGTAACCATTAAGTGTGTGGTACCTGGGTTCGTGGAAGCCCTGGTAACCATTAAGTGTGTGGTACCTGGGTTCGTGGAAGCCTTGGTAACCATTAAGTGTGTGGTACCTGGGTTCGTAGAAGCCCTGGTAACCATTAAGTGTGTGGTACCTGGGTTCGTAGAAGCCCTGGTAACCATTAAGTGTGTGGTACCTGGGTTCGTGGAAGCCGTAACCATTAAGTGTGTGGTACCTGGGTTCGTGGAAGCCCTGGTAACCATTAAGGATGTGGTACCTGGGTTAGTGGAAGCCCTGGTAACCATTAAGTGTGTGGTACCTGGGTTCGTGGAAGCCGTAACCATTAAGTGTGTGGTACCTGGGTTCGTGGAAGCCCTGGTAACCATTAAGGATGTGGTACCTGGGTTCGTGGAAGCCCTGGTAAGCGTAGTGTTGCAGGAGGGTCCAGGTGATGCTGTTGTCTGAAGAGTAATGCAGCAGGACTCCCTCTCCTGATTGGTCAGGGGCAGGACAGGAACTAAGGATGCTACGACTGCCAAGACGCAGAGTGAACTGGAGGTACCTGGAGGGGGATGGAGGAGTAGAGAGAAAAGGAAAACATGGATTGATAGTGGCAAAATAAAATGAGAAAATTGATCAGGAGAGAGAGAGAGAGAGAGACAGAGAGAGAGAGAGAGATGCTCACCAGGCTCTGCTCACACTTACTGGCCTGAGGCCAAACCACGACCAACAACATTGGACACTCTATGGAACAAAAAGCCTTCACTATATTATCCTGGAATATCCAAGGCCTGAGGTCATCTGCCTTTGGCCTAAAGAGCAGAAACCCGGACTTCACCAAAGAAATCGGTAATACAGACATTGTCATCCTGCAAGAAACCTGGTATAGAGGAGACGGACCCACTGGTTGCCCTCTAGGTTACAGAGAGCTGGTAGTCCCATCCACCAAACTACCAGGTGTGAAACAGGGAAGGGACTCAGGGGGTATGCTAATTTGGTATAGAGCAGACCTAACTCACTCCATTAAATGAATCAAAACAGGAACATTCTACATTTGGCTAGAAATTCAAAAGGAAATTATCCTAACAGAGAAAAATGTCCTCCTGTGTGCTACCTATATCCCCCCACTAGAATCACCATATTTTAATGAAGACAGCTTCTCCATCCTGGAGGGGGAAATCAATCATTTCCAGGCCCAGGGACATGTACTAGTCTGTGGCGACCTAAATGCCAGAACCGGACAAGAACCTGACACCCTCAGCACACAGGGGGACAAACACCTGCCTGGAGGTGACAGCATTCCCTCCCACATATGCCCCCCTAGGCACAACTATGACAACATAACCAACAAAAACGGGTCACAACTCCTGCAGCTCTGTCGCACGCTGGGTATGTACATAGTCAACAGTAGGCTTCGAGGGGACTCCTATGGTAGGTACACCTATAGCTCATCTCTTGGCAGTAGTACTGTAGACTACTTTATCACTGACCTCAACCCAGAGTCTCTCAGAGCGTTCACAGTCAGCCCACTGACACCCCTATCAGACCACAGCAAAATCACAGTCAACTTAAACAGAGCAATAGTCAATCATGAGGCATCAAAGCCAAAGGAAATGAGTAACATTAAGAAATGCTATAGATGGAAGGAATGCAGTCTGGAAACCTACCAAAAAACAATTAGGCAACAACAAATTCAATCCCTTTTAGACAATTTCCTGGGTAAAACGTTCCACTGTAATAGTGAAGGTGTAAACTTGGCAGTAGAAAATCTTAACAGTATGTTTGACCTCTCAGCTTCCCTATCAAATCTAAAAATCTCAAATAGAAAACCGAAGAAAATTAACAATAATGACAAATGGTTTGATGAAGAATGCAAAAATCTAAGAAAGAAATTGAGAAACCTGTCCAACCAAAAACATAGAGACCCGGAAAACCTGAGTCTACGCCTTCACTATGGTGAATCACTAAAACAATACAGAAATACACTACGGAAAAAGAAGGAACAGCATGTCAGAAATCAGCTCAATGCAATTGAAGAATCCATAGACTCTAACCACTTCTGGGAAAATTGGAAAACACTAAACAAACAACAACACGAAGAATTATCTATCCAAAATGGAGATGTATGGGTAAACCACTTCTCCAATCTTTTTGGCTCTATAACAAAGAATAAAGAGCAAAAACATATACATGATCAAATACAGATCTTATAATCAACTATTAAAGACTACCAGAACCCACTGGATTCTCCAATTACATTGAATGAGTTACAGGACAAAATAAAACCCTCCAACCCAAAAAGGCCTGTGGTGTTGATGGTATCCTCAATGAAATGATCAAATATACAGACAACAAATTCCAATTGGCTATACTAAAACTCTTTAACATCATACTTAGCTCTGGCATCTTCCCCAATATTTGGAACCAAGGACTGATCACCCCAATCTACAAAAGTGGAGACAAATTTGACCCCAATAACTACCGGGGAATATGCGTCAACAGTAACCTTGGGAAAATCCTCTGCATTATTATTAACATCAGACTCGTACATTTCCTCAATGAAAACAATGTACTGAGCAAATGTCAAATTGGCTTTTTACCAAATTACCGTACAACAGACCATGTATTCACCCTGCACACCCTAATTGACAACCAAACAAACCAAAACAAAGGCAAAGTCTTCTCATGCTTTGTTGATTTCAAAAAAAGCCTTCGACTCAATCTGGCATGAGGGTCTGCTATACAAACTGATGGAAAGTGGTGTTGGGGGTAAAACATACGACATTATGAAATCCATGTACACAAACAACAAGTGTGCGGTTAAAATTGGCAAAAAACACACACATTTCTTCACACAGGGTCGTGGGGTTAGACAGGGATGCAGCTTAAGCCCCACCCTCTTCAACCAACCAAGACTTCACAAAATGGGACAAACACCAAATTGAGACTCTGCACGCAGAATTCTGCAAAAATATCCTCCGTGTACAACGTAGAACACCAAATAATGCATGCAGAGCAGAATTAGGCCGATACCCACTAATTATCAAAATCCAGAAAAGAGCCGTTAAATTCTACAACCACCGAAAAGGAAGCGATTCAAAAACCTTCCATAACAAAGCCATCACCTACAGAGAGATGAACCTGGAGAAGTCCCCTAAGCAAGCTGGTCCTGGGGCTCTGTTCACAAACACAAACACACCCTACAGAGCCCCAGGACAACAGCACAATTAGACCCAACCAAATCATGAGAAAACAAAAAGATAATTACTTGACACATTGGAAAGAATAAACAAAAAAACAGAGCAAACTAGAATGCTATTTGGCCCTAAACAGAGAGTACACAGCGGCAGAATACCTGACCACTGTGACTGACCCAAAATTAAGGAAAGCTTTGACTATGTACAGACTCAGTGAGCATAGCCTTGCTATTGAGAAAGGCCGCCGTAGGCAGACCTGGCTCTCAAGAGAAGACAGGCTATGTGCTCACTGCCCACAAAATGAGGTGGAAACTGAGCTGCACTTCCTAACCTCCTGCCCAGTGTCCTTTAACCATTTGTACATTGTTAAAACACTGTATATATATATATATAATATGACATTTGTAATGTCTTTACTGTTTTGAAACCTCTGTATGTGTAATGTTTACTGTTAATTTTTGTTGTTTTTCACTTTATATATTCACTTTGTATGTTGTCTACCTCACTTGCTTTGGCAATGTTAACACATGTTTCCCATGCCAATAAAGCCCTTGAATTGAATTGAATTGAATTGAAATTGAATTGAGAGAGAGACAGAGAGAGAGAGAGAGAGAGAGAGAGAGAGACAGAGAGAGAGAGAGAGAGAGAGAGAGAGAGAGAGAGAGAGAGAGAGAGAGAGAGAGAGAGAGAGAGAGAGGGGGGGTGTAAAGGGTAAGGTTGGGAATAGAGGGACAGAGAGAGAGGGGTGGATAGAGGGAGGAGAGATGGGAGAGGCAAGGGGTTAGACAAACAGACATGGATGGAGGAAGACAGGGAAGGTGGGAAGGGAGGAGGGAGGGAGTGGGTGGCAGAATGATAGATGAGATGATTAAACAAATGAGGACAAAATTAGACAGAGGAGAAAGATGAGAGGAAAAGTAGGGAGGTAAAGAGAGAGAGTGTGATAGAGAGATAAACATATATATATAGAGAGAGATATAGAGAGAGAAATATAGGGATAGAGAAGAGAGGGATACCCTACAGAGCCCCAGGACAGCAGCACAATTAGACCCAACCAAATCATGAGAAAACAAAAAGATAATTACTTGACACATTGGCAAGAATTAACAAACAAACAGAGCAAACTAGAATGCTATTTGGCCCTAAACAGAGAGTACACAGCGGCAGAACACCTGACCACTGTTACTGACCCAAAATTAAGGAAAGCTTTGACTATGTACAGACTCAGTGAGCATAGCCTTGCTATTGAGAAAGGCCGCCGTAGGCAGACATGGCTCTCAAGAGAAGACAGGCTATGTGCTCACTACCCACAAAATGAGGTGGAAACTGAGCTACACTTCCTAACCTCCTGCCTAATGTATGACCATATTAGAGAGACATATTTCCCTTAGATTACACAGATCCACAAAGAATTAGAAAACAAATCAAATTTTGATAAACTCCCATATCTACTGGGTGAAATTCCACAGTGTGCCGTCACAGCAGCAAGATGTGTGACCTGTTGCAAGAAAAGGTCAACCAGTGAAGAACAAACACCATTGTAAATATAACCCATATTTATGCTTATTTATTTTCCCTTTTGTACTTTAACCATTTGTACATCGCTACAACACTGTATATAGACATAATATGACATTTGTAATGTCTTTATTCTTTTGGAACTTCTGTGAGTGTAATGTTTACTGTTAATTTTTATTGTTTATTTCACTTTTGTATATTATCTCCCTCACTTCCTTTGGCAATGTTAACACGTTTCCCATGCCAATAAAGCCCCTTGAATTGAATTGAATAGAGAGAGGAAGAGATAGAGAAAGAGAGAGAGATAGAGAGAGGAAGAGAGAGAGATAGAAAGAGAGAGAGAGAGGGGATGTGCACACTGCCCACAAAATGAGGTGGAAACTGAGCTGCAATTCCTAACCTCCTGCCCAATGTATGACCATATTAGAGACACATGTCTCCCTCAGATTACAAAAGACCCACAAAGAATTCAAAAACAAACCCAATTTTGAGAGAGAGAGAGAGAGAGAGAGCGAGAGAGAGAGAGAGAGACAGAGTGAGAGAGTCAGAGAGAGACAGAGACAGAGAGAGACAGAGAGACAAAGAGAGACATTTACAGCCATGTTTACACCTCATACTGTGTCAGTGAGAGTTGACATGTTAGCAACTAGGGAAGAGATGACAGCAACCCAGAGAGCTGCAGAACTTGCCCTCAGTGACACACTCAGCCCCCAGCTCCCTCTGTCCTTGGCTCTGGCTCAATCTGGCTCTAATCATCAGCCCAGTTTCCTCTTCCAGGCAGGTGTTCACTCAATCAGAGAGGAGACTGGCATTTAATATGTCCGACAGGGAGCCGCAGCAGGCATAACCAATCTAACACAGACGCCATCTCATCTCTCTCCTTCTCTCATTCTTTCTTTGCCCTCATCTCTCCTGTCATCCGCAGTCCCCGTCCATCTCCAACCCATATATATATATATATACTGTATGATATGTGACAGAGGAGGGAGGAGTGACTTTTTGGAACAGCGGTATCAATCAGAGACGAGGATACACACTGAGAAGATAAGATGATGAGCCACGATCTCACCGGGATAAAGTTAAACTCTCTGACACTGAAAATAAAGGCATAGTCGTAGATGAGTGTGTGTGTGTGTATACACTCTACCTGGCCTGTGAGCTGTCAAGCGGTGCGGTCACCAGGTGTCGTCTGCTGTCCCTGTTGAAGACCAAAGCCTTACCGCTGGCCAGAACCCCGCAGCCAAAACTAACCTCCGCTCCCCTCAGAGAGGAGAAGCTGTGGGAGGCGGAGAGAAAGAAAGAGATCTGTTTAGAAAGGCCAATCAGCTGGCACTACAGAGAGTAAAGAAACATAGAGTGCTTTACAGATGCCCAAACCCCAAAGAGCAGACACAACAGCTTAACATGAAATACATGTGTACCTGTGATAGGAGGAGAGTCTGGGACTGGAGAAGCCCTCTGACAGGAAGGCAGGGAAGGTCTGGGAGGCCAGCTCACAGGATGGACCACTAAACCCTGGGTCACACCTGCAGGAGGAGATGAGGGGAAGAGAGGGAGGATGGAGGGGGAGAACGAGGAGGGAGAGAGGAGGGGAGGAAGACAAGGGAGAGGGGAGAGGAGAGGAAGGGGGAGAGAGGGCATGGGGAGGAGGGCAGGGGGGAGGAGGGGAGGAAGAGGAGGGAGAGAGGAGAGGAAGGGAGGGAGTGGGAGAGAGGGCATGGGGGAGGAGGACAGGGGGGAGGAGGGGAGGAAGAGGAGGGAGAGGGGAAAGCGAGGAGGGGGAGTGGGGAGGAGATGGAGAGGGGGAGACAGAGGGAGAGAGAGAACGAGAGAGAGAGAGAGAGAGGGAGAGAGAGAGAGAGAGAGAGAGAGAAGGGGCGAGAGAGAGCGGAAGCGAGGAGGGGGAGTGGGGAGGAGATGGAGAGGGGGAGACAGAGGGAGAGAGAGACAGAGAGAGAGAGAGACCGAGAGACAGAAAGAGAGAGACAGAGAAAGAGAGAGAGAGCAAGAGAGAGCGAGAAAGAGAGAGAGAGAAACAGAGAGAGAGAAAGGGGAGAGGGAGAGAAACAGAGAGAGAGCGAGAAAGAGAGAGAGAGAAACAGAGAGAGAGAGAGGGGAGAGAGAGAGAGAGCGAGAGAGACAGAGAGAGAGAGAGACAGAGAGAGAGAGAGACAGAGAGAGAGAGACAGAGAGAGAGACAGCGAGAGAGAGAGAGGGGGGAGAGAAAGAGCGAGAGAGAGAGAGAGAGAGAGAGAGAGAGAGAGAGAGAGAGAGAGTGAGAGAGAGAGAAAGAGAGAGAGAGAGAGAGAGAGGGGGGAGAGAAAGAGCGAGAGAGAGAGAGAGAGAGAGAGAGAGAGAGAGAGAGAGTGAGAGAGAAAGAGAGAAAGAGAGAGAGAGAGAGAGAGAGGGGGGAGAGAAAGAGCGAGAGAGAGAGAGAGAGAGAGAGAGAGAGAGAGAGAGAGAGAGAGAGAGAGAGAGAGAGAGAGAGAGAAAGGTACCCATCCAGGACATTTATTATCATAATGTAATAGTAGAAATAAAATGATTTGATCACAGCAAGGCATTTGATGAATGAGCGTTATTGAGAATGAGAATAATTCAATTCAAGATATGACATCGTTAATTCTTTCATTAAGATCTGCTCTTACTTGCAGCCGGTACGGGAGCAGTGTCCTCTTCCAGAACAGAAACGAAGGCAGGATGGACCGATGTACACTGGACAGATACACAGACAACAGAGAGATTAGTCAATGAAATACTCGGACCCCAAAAAAACAATAATTTTGGAAAGACGGGAATTTGATTCTCTTTTGTATTTTTAGTAAGTGAATATCTGAGGGGAATTGAATCAACAAACTTAATGTCCCACGATCTTATGAGATTTACAGGACCAACAGTGTGTGTATAATGTTCCCACCATTGTCTATGGCCCACATGTTGCCAGCTCCCATGCCACCCTGTCTCCAACGGAACTGGGTGTTCTCAGTCAGGGCAGCGTTGGGCAAGGGGATGGAGATCCTCGTCCAGCTGGAGATAGAGACACAGAGGGACATGCCAACAGTCAGTACACTCTTAGAAAAAAGGGTTCCGAAAGGGTTCTTTTGCAAAGGGATAGGGTTCTACCTAGAACAGTTTTGATCGGAAGAACCCTTTTTGGAAGGCAAATGGTTCTACTTAGAACCTTTAACATCCTAAGAATTGTTTCTGGAGGAAAAGGTTCTTGGGTGATTTTTTTGAAAGACAAGAATGGTTTTACATTGCTCCATATATAATATTTCCCAGCATGCTCTATTGAAGGGAGATTTTCCAGAATTGTTTGTTTTACTGTAATATGTGTTTTTGTTTTGCATGTACTTTTATTGGTTAATACATTTTATACTACACAAAGACAAATAACATAGAGGTTTTTTAAACTAATCCAATCAGTTGGATCTATTGCACCCGTTACTGAGATGGCTGTTCCAGTTCAGATGATTGAGGTTGTCTCAGTGTTCAATCTTCCCCTACCCTGCAAAATCATCATGAATCCAGGTTGCGTGTGATTAACAACTCCACTTGTTGGATACCTTCACTCTGGCTGGATTCCAATAGGAATTACACATCACTTTGCAAGCCAGCATTACGTGACTTGCAGGCCTAATGTGGCCTGTAAACCAGGAGTTTCCTAACACCACTGTGTCAGGGTATATAACTAGGTCCTCAAAGAAAGGTCACATGATATATGTCACGTATTATCATATGCTACGTTCCTTTTGTGTTGTGGGTTTGTGTGTATTTCAGGAAAATGGCTTCCTGGATTCCCCTAAAGCAGCTGATTGGTCGGCCCATCACTAATCGGCGCTCTGACCCCGCCCTCTCGTCAGGGGGTACAGCTGTCTGCAATTACCGACTCCTTCTGCAGCTTGAAAAGCCAGCGTTCCTTTGTTAGGAAAGAGCTTCTTTGTATGTGCTGTGTTGGTTGTGGGTCTGATTAATTTGTTGTAAAGGATTTTGTAGCCGGTCCAGCTGAGGTATGTGTATGCCAAAATGACTATGTTTGTGATTATTGAAATTGTTCACTTTAAGTTAGTAATTATTCTGTTTTTGTTCCCAGGGGGAAGGGGAAGGCACCTTGGGAGTGCTTAGGCAAGAGACCTGCGGGCATCCATATACAGTTGAAGTTTACATACACTCGTTTTTCAACCACTCCACAAATGTCTTGTTAACAAACTATAGTTTTGGCAAGTCGATTAGGACATCTACTTTGTGCATGACACAAGTAATTTTTCCAACAATTGTTTTCAGACAGATTATTTCACTTATAATTCACTGTATCACAATTCCAGTGGGTCAGAGGTTTACATACACTAAGTTGACTGTGCCTTTTAAACAGCTTGGAAAATTCAAGAAAATGATTGCATTAGAAGATTCTGATAGGTTAATATCATTTGAGTCAATTGGAGGTGTACCTATGGATGTATTTCAAGGCCTACCTTCAAACTCAGTGCCTGTTTCCTTAACATCATGGGAAAAACAATAGTACGCAAGTATAAACACCATGGACCAAGCAGCCGTCATACCGCTCAGGAAGGAGATACACTTTGACTCCTAGAGATGAACGTACTTTGGTGTGAAAAGTGCAAATCAATCCCAGAACAACAGCAAAGGACCTTGTGAAGATGATGGAGGTAACAGGTACAAAAGTATCTATATCCACAGTAAAACGAGTCCTATATCGACATAACCTGAAAGGCCGCTCAGCGAGGAAGAAGCCACTGCTCCAAAACCGCCATAAAAAAGCCAGACTACAGTTTGCAACTGCACATGGGGACTAAGATCATACTTTTTGGAGAAATGTCCTCTGGTCTGATGAAACAAATAGAACTGTTTGGCCGTAATGACCATCGTTATGTTTGGATGAAAAAGGGGAACGCTTGCAAGCTGAAGAACACCATCCCAACGTGAAGCACTGGGGTGGCAGCATCATGTTGTGGGGCTGCTTTGCTGCAGGAGCGACTGGTGCACTTCACAAAATAGATGTCATCATGAGAAAGAAACATTTATGGATATATTGAAGCAACATCTCGAGACATCAGTCAGCAAGTTAAAGTTTGGTCACAAATGGGTCTTCCAAATGGACAATGACCCCAAGCATACTTCCAAAGTTGTGGCAAAATGGCTTAAGGACAACAAAGTCAAGTTATTGGAGTGGCCATCACAAAGCCCTGACCTCAATCCTATAGAAAATTTGTGGGCAGAAATGAAAAAGCATGTGCACGCAAGGAGACCTATAAACCTGACTCAGTTACACCAGCTCTGTCAGGAGGAATGGGCCAAAATTCACCCAACTTATTGTGGGATGCTTGTGGAAAGCTACCTGAAACGTTTGACCCAAGTTAATCAATTTAAAGGCAATGCTGCTAATTGAGTGTATATAAACTTCTGACCCAGTGGGAATGTGATGAAAGAAATAAAAGCTTAAATAAATCATTGTCTCTACTATTATTCTGACATTTTCACATTCTTAAAATAAACTGGTGATCTTAACTGACCTAAAACAGGGAATTATTACTGTGATTGAATGTCAGGAATTGTGAAAAACTGAGATTAAATGTATTTGGCTAAGGTATCTGTAAACATAAGTTAAACTGTACCCGTAGCATGCACTCTATGTATTTGGCCCGCCATGTGGCATTAAGGTTAGGGAAGTAGTGGGTAGGTAGTAGAGGGGGCTCTTTAACTTTCTTTGCTTTGGTTCTGTCCAGGCCCTTTTCCCCACAATTACCGTGTGAAGGAAATTAATTCCCTGTAAACGGTAATATTCTCTGCCTCTGTAATCCTTACCCGCACCTAGAGTCACATACCTCTATACCTCCACCTACAGTCACATACCTCTTTACCTCCACCTACAGTCACATACCTCTATACCTCCACCTACAGTCACATACCTCTATACCTCCACCTACAGTCCCTTACCTCTTTACCTCCACCTACAGTCACATGGAGGTATGTGACTGTAGGTGGAGGTAAAGAGGTAAGTGACTGTAGGTGGAGGTATAGAGGTATGGGACTGTAGGTGGAGGTATAGAGGTATGTGACTACAGTCCACCTACAGTCACATACCTCCACCTACAGTCACTTACCTCCACCTCCACCCACAGTCACATACCTCCAACTACAGTCACATAACTCCACCTCCACCCACAGTCACATACCTCCACCTACAGTCACATAACTCCACCTCCACCCACAGTCACATACCTCCACCTACAGTCACATAACTCCACCTCCACCCACAGTCACATACCTCCACCTACAG
Source organism: Oncorhynchus clarkii lewisi (assembly GCF_045791955.1). NCBI lineage: Eukaryota > Metazoa > Chordata > Actinopteri > Salmoniformes > Salmonidae > Oncorhynchus > Oncorhynchus clarkii. The sequence goes on from NC_092148.1 coordinate 90,594,565, forward strand.
TCACATAACTCCACCTACAGTCACATACCTCCACCTACAGTCACATAACTCCACCTACAGTCACATAACTCCACCTACAGTCACATAACTCCACCTACAGTCACATAACTCCACCTACAGTCACATAACTCCACCTACAGTCACATAACTCCACCTACAGTCACATACCTCCACCTACAGTCACTTACCTCCACCTACAGTCCCATACCTCTTTACCTCCACCTACAGTCACTTACCTCCACCTACAGTCACTTACCTCCACCTACAGTCACATACCTCTTTACCTCCACCTACAGTCACTTACCTCCACTTACAGTCACTTACCTCTTTACCTCCACCTACAGTCACTTACCTCCACCTACAGTCACTTACCTCTTTACCTCCACCTACAGTCACTTACCTCCACCTACAGTCACTTACCTCTTTACCTCCACCTACAGTCACTTACCTCCACCTACAGTCACTTACCTCCACCTACAGTCACTTACCTCCACCTACAGTCACATACCTCTTTACCTCCACCTACAGTCACTTACCTCCACCTACAGTCACTTACCTCCACCTACAGTCACTTACCTCCACCTACAGTCACTTACCTCCACCTACAGTCACTTACCTCCACCTACAGTCACTTACCTCTTTACCTCCACCTACAGTCACTTACCTCTTTACCTCCACCTACAGTCCCATACCTCCACCTACAGTCACTTACCTCCACCTACAGTCACTTACCTCCACCTACAGTCACTTACCTCTTTACCTCCACCTACAGTCCTATACCTTCACCTACAGTCACTTACCTCCACCTACAGTCACTTACCTCCACCTACAGTCACTTACCTCTTTACCTCCACCTACAGTCACTTACCTCTTTACCTCCACCTACAGTCACTTACCTCTTTACCTCCACCTACAGTCCCATACCTCCACCTACAGTCACTTACCTCCACCTACAGTCACTTACCTCCACCTACAGTCACTTACCTCTTTACCTCCACCTACAGTCACTTACCTCCACCTACAGTCACTTACCTCCACCTACAGTCACTTACCTCTTTACCTCCACCTACAGTCACATACCTCTTTACCTCCACCTACAGTCACTTACCTCCACCTACAGTCACTTACCTCTTTACCTCCACCTACAGTCACTTACCTCCACCTACAGTCCCATACCTCTTTACCTCCACCTACAGTCACTTACCTCCACCTACAGTCACTTACCTCCACCTACAGTCACTTACCTCCACCTACAGTCACTTACCTCTTTACCTCCACCTACAGTCACTTACCTCCACCTACAGTCACTTACCTCCACCTACAGTCACTTACCTCCACCTACAGTCACTTACCTCCACCTACAGTCACTTACCTCTTTACCTCCACCTACAGTCACTTACCTCCACCTACAGTCCCATACCTCTTTACCTCCACCTACAGTCACTTACCTCCACCTACAGTCACTTACCTCCACCTACAGTCACTTACCTCCACCTACAGTCACTTACCTCTTTACCTCCACCTACAGTCACTTACCTCCACCTACAGTCCCATACCTCTTTACCTCCACCTACAGTCACTTACCTCCACCTACAGTCACTTACCTCCACCTACAGTCACTTACCTCTTTACCTCCACCTACAGTCACATACCTCTTTACCTCCACCTACAGTCACTTACCTCTTTACCTCCACCTACAGTCACTTACCTCCACCTACAGTCACTTACCTCTTTACCGCCACCTACAGTCACTTACCTCTTTACCTCCACCTACAGTCACTTACCTCCACCTACAGTCACTTACCTCTTTACCTCCACCTACAGTCACATACCTCTTTACCTCCACCTACAGTCACTTACCTCCACCTACAGTCACTTACCTCTTTACCTCCACCTACAGTCACTTACCTCCACCTACAGTCACTTACCTCTTTACCTCCACCTACAGTCACTTACCTCCACCTACAGTCACTTACCTCCACCTACAGTCACTTACCTCCACCTACAGTCACTTACCTCCACCTACAGTCACTTACCTCCACCTACAGTCACTTACCTCTTTCACTCCACGGGGAGTTGAGTGTAGCATGGTGTTGTGTTCCCCCTTCCATGAAGCGCACGTAACATAAAATAATAACATTTTAAAGGCTAATAAGGCTGGTGGAACAAACCATTCATAGAGGGTTCTCGGTAGAACCGTTTAGAGGGTTCTCGGTAGAACCGTTCGTAGAGGGTTCTCGGTAGAACCGTTCAGAGGGTTCTCGGTAGAACCAAAAAGGTTTAACCTATCGGGACAAACCGATGAACCCTGTATGGTTCAACTTAGCAACTTTCTAAAAGTGCATGTCCAGGAAACACTAAACACACACGTAAACCCACATAAACACACACACACACGTAAACCCACATAAACACACACACACATGTAAACCCACATAAACACACACACACACACACAAACATCCCTACCCGCTGTAGTTATCAGAGGAGTAGATGGTGCTATGTGGTAGGTGAGGTCCAGCACACAAGTCTGGGAGACACTCTGTGTGGAGCAGGGACCAGGAACGACCGTGATTGGTGGAAAACTCCAGATTGACACTAACAAAGAGGAAGACACGTTTTTATTCCACCTTACAACACATTGTAAAAAAAGGGGAAGAATTGTCAGTATTGCAAAAAATATATATTAATATGAAATGTGTGCAATTAGCAAATAGAAAAGAAAATGTATTGATTGTTTTGCATTGTGCTGGTGTATTGTACCTGTTGGCAGGCTGGTAGGATCCACAGCCCAGGTTGATGGAGAACTGGGCCACGTGGGTGTGTGTGGCAGGCAGAACGGGCAGCAGCTGCATGAAGTCTACGGCCCAGACGTGGCGGTTGGCACCACCGTGTGCCCGCTGCTCCAGACAGAACTGGGTGACAGGGGTCTGGAGGTCTGGAGGTAGGGCTACTGATACTACAGATGGACTCTAGGGGAAGAGGGAGGAGAAGACGGAGGGGGAGGAAGGAGGAGAGTGGAGGAGGAGAGGAAGGAGGAGAGGGGGGGAGGAAGGAGGAGAGGAAAGAGGAGGAGAGGAAGGAAGAGAGGGGGGAGGGAGGAGGAGGAGGAGAGGAGGAGGAGGAGGAGGAAGGAGGAGGAGGAAGGAAGAGAGGGGGGAGGGAAGGGGAGGAAGGAGGAGAAGACGGAAGAGAGGGGGGGAGGAGAGAGGGAGGAGGAAGGAGGAGAGGAAGGAAGAGAGGGAGGAGGAAGGAGGAGAGGAAGGAAGAGAGGGGGAGGAAGAGAAGAGAGGGAGGAGGAAGGAGAAGAGGAAGGAAGAGAGGGGGAGGAAGAGAGGAGGGGGAGGAGAGAGGAGGGCGGGAGGAAGGAAGAGAGGGGGGAGGGAGGAGAGGGAGAAAGGAGGAGAGGGGGAGGAGGGAGAAAGGGGGGGAGGAGGAGAGGGAGAGGAAGGAAGAGGGGGGAGGGGGTAGGAGGGAAAGATGGAGAGATAGGGTTGGGAGAGGAGAGATGGGGTAAAAATGGAGAGAGAGGTTGGAGATAGGAAAGATGGAGAGAGAGGGTTGGGGAAAGGAGAAATATGGGGGAAAGGAGAGGACACAGTAGAGGAATAACAGAGTTGGCTGGATAAACATATTTTATATTCTCCTAAACATCAACAGAACAGCTAGAGCTAGATCACATTATAGAGCAGGTCTGTTTAGTGTAGAGGACAGAGCAGGTCTGTGTAGAGGACAGAGCAGGTCTGTGTAGAGTAGAGGACAGAGCAGGTCTGTGTAGAGGACAGAGCAGGTCTATATAGGACAGAGCAGGTCTGTATAGTGTAGAGGACAGAGCAGGTCTGTATAGTTTGGCAGATTGTCCAACAGCACATGGTCTCTGTGTGTGTGTGTGTGTTTTGGTCTCACCTTGTAGGAGGAGTATGGCAGGGTGTCTAACAGCACGTGGTCTCTCCTCCCCTCTGACCTCCCAAACAAGATGACATCATTCTCATGGGACTCTCCTGGGTCACACTCTCCTCCACCTGCAGGAAAACACACAGACAGTCGGGAAAACACAGACAGTCGGGAAAATGTTTGGTTGGAAAAAGACTAACAACTTTATAGGTATGAGAATACGCCTCTTTCTCCATTGTGGCGGCAGGGTAGCCTAGTGGTTAGAGTGGAGGGGCGGCAGGTAGCCTAGTGGTTAGAGTGGAGGGGCGGCAGGTAACCTAGTGGTTAGAGTGGAGGGGCGGCAGGTAGCCTAGTGGTTAGAGTGGAGGGGCGGCAGGTAGCCTAGTGGTTAGAGTGGAGGGGCGGCAGGTAGCCTAGAGGTTAGAGTGGAGGGGCGGCAGGTAGCCTAGAGGTTAGAGTGGAGGGGCGGCAAGTTGCCTAGTGGTTAGAGTGGAGGGGCGGCAGGTAGCCTAGAGGTTAGAGTGGAGGGGCGGCAGGTAGCCTAGTGGTTAGAGTGGAGGGGTGGCAGGTAGCCTAGTGGTTAAAGTGGAGGGGCGGCAGGTAGCCTAGTGGTTAGAGTGGAGGGGCGGCAGGTAGCCTAGTGGTTAGAGTGGAGGGGCGGCAGGTAGTCTAGCGGTTAGAGTGGAGGGGCGGCAGGTAGCCTTGAGGTTAGAGTGTTGGACTAGTAACCGGAAGGTTGCAAGATCGAATCTGACAAGGTACAGATCTGTCATTCTTCCCCTGAACAAGGCAGTTAACCTCACTGTTCCTAGACCTTGTCTCTCCCCCCCCCCCCCCCCCCCCTTCATCTGCACTGACTGAACGTATTGTCCAATAAGGTGGAAGCTCGTCAGTGAATGTAAGGAGAGGGGAGAAGGTATTTTTAGACCCGCGGGTAACTGTGTTGGTGGTTACCTTACCTATGGTGAAGTGGAAGCACCCTTGGGTAACGGTCTGTGTTGGTGGTTCTTACCCATGGTGAAGTGGAAGCACCCGTGGGTAACGGTCTGTGTTGGTGGTTACCTTACCCATGGTGAAGTGGAAGCACCCGTGGGTAATAGTCTGTGTTGGTGGTTATCTTACCCATGGTGAAGTGGAAGCACCTGTGGGTAACGGTCTGTGTTGGTGGTTACCTTACCCATGGTGAAGTGGAAGCACCCGTGGGTAATGGTCTGTGTTGGTGGTAACCTTACCCATGGTGAAGTGGAAGCACCCGTGGGTAGAGGTCTGTGTTGGTGGTAACCTTACCCATGGTGAAGTGGAAGCACCCGTGGGTAACGGTCTGTGTTGGTGGTTACCTTACCCATGGTGAAGTGGAAGCACCCGTGGTTAGCGGTCTGTGTTGGTGGTTCTTACCCATGGTGAAGTGGAAGCACCCGTGGGTAACGGTCTGTGTTGGTGGTTCTTACCCATGGTGTAGTGGAAGCGGATGTTTCCAAAGGAGGTGGTGTCCAGGTAAGGAGTACACATCTTCCTCTCTCCACCCCTCTCAAACACCAGGGCCAGGCCCGACTCTATCTCTCCACACTGGGTCCCATACACTGCTCCCTCGATGTCCCAGCTAAACACACACACACACACAGGCACGCACGCACACACACACAAACATAGGCACGCACACACACACACGCACATGCACACACACACACAAACATAGGCACGCATGCACACACACACACAAACATAGGCACGCATGCACACACACACACACACAAACATAGGCACGCATGCACACACACACACAAATAGAAAGATAGAGAGAGAGAAGGGTTATATTAGTACTGCAGTAAACTTTACACAGACAGAACAACGCCTCACTACAGACACTGAAAAAGTGCACTACATTATAACCAATGGACTCTGAAAGAGGCACCCGTTGAAAATAGTTAACAATCACCCTGGGTATCTCCTCTCCTCTCCTCTCCTCTCCTCTCCTCTCCTCTCCTCTCCTCTCCTGTCAGGTATTATCCTTAGTATCCCTGTCACATCGACAGGGTTGTTGGGATGAGGCGCCTCTACAGGTGGTGACATAGAGAGCGAGGGGTTCTCCCTGCTTAGCCTACAAAACATGTCCTCATACACTACCTAACAGGTGTGAGATGTCATAGCATGCAATTACTGCCCATTTTAAGAACATAAACCTGGGGTTCTCCTCTCGTTAACATACTGACATACACAAAGAGCACGGGGCTTCCTTAATCACGTCCTCATTTAGATCCTCCATAACTCTCCAAACCCTGCCTCTAATTCTCTTCATCTCGCTCTCTCTCTGTGCTTCTCTCTTTCTCTCCTCTTTATTTCTTTCTCTCTCTTTCTCTCTCTGTTTCTCTCTCTCTCTCTCCATGCTTCTCTCCATGCTTCTTTCCATCTCTCTCTCTCATCTAGCCACTCTGATTTTTGCCCATTCTTCAAGGCTAAACTGCTCCAGCTCCTTCAAGTTGGATGGGTTCCGCTGGTGTACAGCAATCTTTAAGTCATAACACAGATTCTCAATTGGATTGAGGTCTGGGCTTTGAGTAGGCCATTCCAAGACATTTAAATGTTTCCCCTTAAACCACTCGAGTGTTGCTTTAGCAGTATGCTTAGGGTCATTGTCCTGCTGGAATGTGAACCTCCGTCCCAGTCTCAAATCTCTGGAAGACTGAAACAGGTTTCCTTCAAGGATTTCCCTGTATTTAGCTCCATCCATCATTCATTCAATTCTGACCAGTTTCCCAGTCCCTGCAGATGAAAAACACCCACACAGCATGATGCTGCCACCACCATGCTTCACTGTGGGGATGGTGTTCTCGGGGTGATGAGAGGTGTTGGGGTTGCGCCAGATGTAGCGTTTTCCTTGATGACCAAAAAGCCACATTTTAGTCTCATCTGACCAGAGTACCTTCTTCCATATGTTTGGGGAGTCTCCCACGTGTGTTCGCTTATTTTTTTCTTTAAGCAATGGCTTTTTTCTGGCCACTCTTCCGTAAAGCACAGCTCTGTGGAGTGTACGGCTTAGAGTGGTCCTATGGACAGATTCTCCAATCCCTACTGTGGAGCTTTGCAGCTCCTTCAGGGTTATCTTTGGTCTCTTTTTTGCCTCTCTGATTAATGCCCTCGTTTCCTGGTCTGTGAGTTTTTGGGGGTTCCTCTCAGGTTTGTTGTGGTGCCATATTCTTTCATTTTTTTACAATGGATTTAGTGTTCTTCCGTGGGATGTTCAAAGTTTCTGATATTTTTTTATAATCAAACCCTGATCTGTACTTCTCCACAACTTTGTCCCTGACCTGTTTGGAGAACTCCTTGGTCTTCATGGTGCCACTTGCTTGGTGGTGCCCCTTGCTTAGTGGTGTTAAAGATTCTGGGACCTTTCAGAACAGGTGTATATATACTGAGATCATGTGACACTTAGATGGCACACAGGTGGACTTTATTTAACTAATTATGAGACCTCTGAAGGTAATTGGTTGGCACCATATCTTATTTAGGGGCTTTATAGAAAAGGGGGTGAATACATACAGCGTGCGCACCACTTTTCCGTTTTTTTTAAATAATTTTTTGAAAAATGTTATTTTTTTCATTTCACTTCACCAATTTGGACTATTTTGTGTATGTCCGTTACATGAAATCCAAATTAAAATCCATTTAACTTACAGGTTGTAATGCAACAAAATCGGACAAACGGAGGTGGATGAATACTTTTGCAAGGCACTGAAGCATGGGATACAGCTAAGGATTTTTTATTTATTTTTTTTATTTCACCTTTATTTAACCAGGTATGCTAGTTGAGAACAAGTTCTCATTTACAACTGCGACCTGGCCAAGATAAAGCATTGCAGTGTGAACAGACAACACAGAGTTACACATGGAGTAAACAATTAACAAGTCAATAACACAGTAGAAAAAAAAGTCTATATACATTGTGTGCAAAAGGCATGAGGAGGTAGGCGAATAATTACAATTTAGCAAATTAACATTGGAGTGATAAATTATCAAATGGTCATGTGCAGGTAGAGATACTGGTGTGCAAAAGAGCAGAACAGTTCAGAAATAAAAACAGTATGGGGATGAGGTAGGTAAATTGGGTGGGCTATTTACCGATGGACTATGTACAGCTGCAGCGATCGATAAGCTGCTCAGATAGCAGATGTTTGAAGTTGGTGAGGGAGATAAAAGTCTCCAACTTCAGCGATTTTTGCAATTCGTTCCAGTCACAGGCAGCAGAGAACTGGAAGGAAAGGCGGCCAAATGAGGTGTTGGCTTTAGGGATGGTCAGTGAGATACACCTGCTGGAGCGCGTGCTACGGGTGGGTGTTGCCATCGTGACCAGTGAACTGGACTTGTAGATGACCTGGAGCCAGTGGGTCTAGCGACGAATATGTAGGGAGGACCAGCCGACTAGAGCATACAGGTCGCAGTGGTGGGTGGTATAAGGTGCTTTAGTAACAAAACGGATGGCACTGTGATAAACTGCATCCAGTTTGCTGAGTAGAGTATTGGAAGCTATTTTGTAGATGACATCGGCGAAGTCGAGGATCGGTAGGATAGTCAGTTTTACTAGAGTTCAGTGTGTATACAGAATGGTGTCGTCTGCGTAGAGGTGGATCAGGGAATCGCCCGCAGCAAGAGCAACATCATTGATATATACAGAGAAAAGAGTCGGCCCGAGAATTGAACCCTGTGGCACCCCCATAGAGACTGCCAGAGGACCGGACAACATGCCCTCCGATTTGACACACTGAACTCTGTCTGCAAAGTAGTTGGTGAACAGTCATTAGAAAAACCGAGGCTGCTGAGTCTGCCGATAAGAATATGGTGGTTGACAGAGTCGAAAGCCTTGGCAAGGTCGATGAAGACGGCTGCACAGTACTGTCTTTTATCGATGCCGGTTATGATATCGTTTAGTACCTTGAGCGTGGCTGATGTGCACCTGTGACCGGCTCGGAAACCAGATTGCACAGCGGAGAAGGTACGGTGGGATTCGAGATGGACAGTGATCTGTTTGTTGAATAGGCTTTAGAAGACCTTAGATAGGCAGGGCAGGATGGATATAGGTCTGTAGCAGTTTGGGTCCAGGGTGTCTCCCCCTTTGAAGAGGGGGATGACTGCGGCAGCTTTCCAATCCTTGGGGATCTCAGACGATATGAAAGAGAGGTTGAACAGGCTGGTAATAGGGGTTGCGACAATGTCGTCAGATAGTTTCAGAAATAGAGTGTCAAGATTGTCAAGACCAGCTGATTTGTACGGGTCCAGGTTTTGCAGCTCTTTCAGAACATCTGCTATCTGGAATGGGGTAAAGGAGAAGCTGGGGAGGCTTGGGCGGGTAGCTGCGGGGGGGGGGGGGGGGGGGAGCTGTTGGCCGTGGTAGGAGTAGCCAAGAGGAAGGCATGACCAGCTGTTGAGAAATGCTTGTTGAAGTTATCATGATTATCATGAATTTATCAGTGGTGACCGTGTTACCTAGCCTCAGTGCAGTGGGCAGCTGGGATGAGGTGCTCTTGTTCTCCATTTTTACAGTGTCCCAGAACTTTTTGAGTTAGAGCTACAGGATGCAAATTTCTGCTTGAAAAAGCTGGCTTTTGCTTTCCTGACTGACTGCGTGTATTGGTTCCTGACTTCCCTGAACAGTTGCATATCGCGGGGACTATTCGACGCTATTGCAGTCCGCCACAGGATGTTTTTATGCTGGTCAAGGGCTGTCAGGTCTGGAATGAACCAAGGGCTATATCTGTTCTTAGTTCTGCATTTTTTGAACTGAGCATGCTTATCTAAGATGGTGAGGAACTTACTTTTAAAGAATGACCAGGCATCCTCAACTGACGGGATGAGGTCAATATCCTTCCAGGATACCCGGGGCAGGTCGATTAGAAAGGCCTGTTCGCAGAAGTGTTTAAGGGAGAGTTTGACAGTGATGAGGGGTGGTCGTTTGACTGCGGACCCGTAGCGGATGCAGGCAATGAGGCAGTGATCGCTGAGATCCTGATTGAAGACAGCGGAGGTGTATTTGGAGGGCCAGTTGGTCAGGATAACGTCTATGAGGGTGCCATTGTTTACAGATTTAGGGTTGTACCTGGTGGGTTCCTTGATGATTTGTGTGAGATTGAGGGCATCTAGCTTAGATTGTAGGACTGCCGGGGTGTTAAGCATATCCCAGTTTAGGTCACCTAACAGAACAAACTCTGAAGCTAGATGGGGGGCGATCAATTCACAAATGGTGTCCAGGGCCCAGCTGGGAGCTGAGGGGGGTCGGTAGCAGGTGGCAACAGTGAGAGACTTATTTCTGGAGAGAGTAATTTTTAAAATTAGTAGTTTGAACTGTTTGGGTATGGATTTGGAGAGTATGATATTACTTTGCAGGCTATCTCTGCAGTAGACTGCAACTCCGCCCCCTTTGGTAGTTCTATCTTGACGGAAAATGTTATAGTTGGGTATGGAAATCTTTGAATTTTTGGTGGCCTTCCTAAGCCAGGATTCAGACACGGCAAGGACATCAGGGTTAGCAGAGTGTGCTAAAGCATTGAGTAAAACAAAAGGGAGGAGGCTTCTGATGTTGACATGCATGAAACCAAGGCTTTTTTGATCACAGAAGTTAACAAATGAGGGTGCCTGGGGACATGCAGGGCCTGGGTTTACCTCCACATCACCCGAGGAACAGAGGAGGAGTAGTATGAGGGTGCGGCTAAAGGCTATCAAAACTGGTCGCCTGGAGCGTTGGGGACAAAGAATAAAAGGAACAGATTTCTGGGCGTGGTAGAATAGATTCAGGTTATAATGCGCAGACAGGGGTATGGTGGGGTGCGGGTACAGCGCAGGTAAGCCCAGGCACTGGGTGATGATAAGAGAGGTTGTATCTCTGGACATGCTGGTTGTAATGGGTGAGGTCACCGCATGTGTGGGAGGTGGGACAAATGAGGTATCAGAGGCATGAAGAGTGGAACTAGGGGCTCCATTGTAAACTAAAACAATGATAACTAACCTGAACAACAAGTGAACAACAACAAGGCATATTGACATTTGAGAGAGACATACAACGAGGCATATAGTAATCGCAGGTGTTGATTGGGAGAGCTAGCTAAAACAACAGGTGAGACAACAACATTTAATCAGCTAACACAACAACAGCAGGTAAAATGGCGATGACTTGGCAGAGAGGGTCGGTTTAACTACACACAGAGCCAGATGGCGAAAGAGGTATTGTAGAATTTAGTTTGCTAGCTGGGAGATGCGCCTGGCTCACGGCTAACTGGTGCTAGCTTCGTGGCAGTGGCATTAGCCACTATAGCCAATCGGTAGCAGCGGTGAACCGGTGCCAAGGTCCAGAGTTTACATCCGGTGGAGTATTGGGCTCTAGCCGTGTATGAGTGGGGTTCGGGTGAACAGCTGAGTAGGCCGGGAGGTGGGCCTCAGGGATAGCTTCGATACTGGATGCCACGGAGGGTGCAAACTAGCTGTGAGCTAGCAAGCTGCAAGCTGTGAGTGAAGATCAGAAGTAGTGGTCCAGGGATTACAGAAGGAATCCGGCGTTGTTGTGGAGAGAGAGTCCGATACTGGTAGACTGGCGAGTATTATCCAGGGCTGATTTCTGTGCAGAAGGTAAAAGTCGCTAGCAGTGGCTAACAATGACTAATGAATAGCTTATAGCTAATTAGATGGTTAGCTTCTGGAGGTACTAGAATGTGTTCTAAAGTTTAAAAAAATTAAAAATAATAGCGATACCGTATCACATTGGGTGAGGCAGGTTACCGGAAGGTATAATCAAATTATTAATCGAAAGGAGATTGAAAATAAAGTTGAAATATAAATACGAAAAATACAAAAATACACGTGACACGAACAAAACACGTCTTCACTGCTACGCCATCTTGGATCGGGATACAGCTAGGGATATAGCTAGGGATACAGCTAGTGACATAGCTAGGGATATAGCTAGGGATATAGCTAGGGATACAGCTAGTGACATAGCTAGGGATATAGCTAGGGATATAGCTAGGGATATAGCTAGGGATATAGCTAGGGATATAGCTAGGGATATAGCTAAGGATATAGCTAAGGATATAGCTAGGGATACAGCTAGGGACACAGCTAAGGAAATAGCTAAGGACATAGATAAGGACATAGATAAGGGATATAGCTAGGGACACAGCTAGGGACATAGCTAGGGATACAGCTAGGGATACTGCTAGGGATATAACTAGGGATATAGCAAGAGAGAGAAAGGGCGTTGGGGATGATGATGATCAAATCATTTCAAATCAAATGTTATTTGTCACATGTGCCGAATACAACAGGTGAATACTACAGGTGTAGTAGACCTTACAGTGAAATGCTGAATACTACAGGTGTAGTAGACCTTACAGTGAAATGCTGAATACTACAGGTGTAGTAGACCTTACAGTGAAATGCTGAATACTACAGGTGTAGTAGACCTTACAGTGAAATGCTGAATACTACAGGTGTAGTAGACCTTACAGTGAAATGCTGAATACTACAGGTGTAGTAGACCTTACAGTGAAATGCTGAATACTACAGGTGTAGTAGACCTTACAGTGAAATGCTGAATACTACAGGTGTAGTAGACCTTACAGTGAAATGCTGAATACTACAGGTGTAGTAGACCTTACAGTGAAATGCTGAATACAACAGGTGTAGTAGACCTTACAGTGAAATGCTGAATACTACAGGTGTAGTAGACCTTACAGTGAAATGCTGAATACTACAGGTGTAGTAGACCTTACAGTGAAATGCCGAATACTACAGGAGTAGACCTTACAGTGAAATGCTGAATACAACAGGTGTAGTAGACCTTACAGTGAAATGCTGAATACTACAGGTGTAGTAGACCTTACAGTGAAATGCTGAATACAACATGTGTAGTAGACCTTACAGTGAAATGCCGAATACTACAGGAGTAGACCTTACAGTGAAATGCTGAATACTACAGGTGTAGACCTTACAGTGAAACGCTGACTTACGAGCCCCTAACCAACAATGCAGTTTAAAAACAATACGGATGAGAATCAGAAAAAAAAGTAACAGGTAATTAATGATGGCGACATCATTATGACTCACTTGGTGGGCGTGCTTTCAAAGTCCTCCTCCCAGTAGCTCCGCCCCTCCTCTCGGTGGAGGTCGATGTCTCGGGTGGAGGCGAAGGAGTGGCCCACACCCTCCTCATTGTTGCCATGGAAATACAGGGCGTTGCCCTCTGACTGACAGGCATGCTGGGAAAGAAGGAAGTCGTGTCGGATACATTGAACTAAAACAGGATACAATATAACAGGGTTAAACCCTGTTACTGTACAGATGATTACAGTATAGAATATAACAGGGTTAAACCCTGTTACTGTACAGATGATAACAGTATAGAATATAACAGAGTTAAACCCTGTTACTGTACAGATGATTACAGTATAGAATATAACAGGGTTAAACCCTGTTACTGTACAGATGATTACAGTATAGAATATAACAAGGTCACAAAGCATACGTTTTTCGGTGGTAAAAACTCCTGACCCTTGTTAAATCAAAATCAAATCAAATCAAATGTATTTGTCACATTCACATGGTTAGCAGATGTTAATGCGAGTGTAGCGAAATGCTTCTGCTTCTAGTTCAGACAATGCAGTAAGCTTGATGAGGGTAATGTGATTACCTTGGCAGTAACTCACCTAAAAACCTGGTTTGCAAACTGCCATTAAACCCTGAAGAAGAGGAAGAAGAAGAAGAAGAAGGATACGGTACCTTAACGGTGGCTCCAGGGAAGAAGAGCCAGTTGGCTGTGTCGGGGGGGTCCAGGTTATCCTCCATCAGGGGGGGTCTGTGAGCAGCGTTGACCAGCAGTATGTTATCCAGGCCCCAGCACGACTCATAGCCCTCGGGCCCCTGGGGGGCCTCCTGGGACCACCGTACACGCACCCCATCCCTCTTGGAGCGCACCGGCAGGGGTAGGAGATGGACTACCGTACTGCTGTTAGTAGGAGCTCTGTGGGGGGGGGGGGGGGGGGGGGGATAGAGTAAGTGTGTGTTGGTTGCTGGGGAGTTGTTTCTTTGTGTTTTTATACTAAAGCAGAACATGAAATAAACACGGAGCTGGGAGTTAATGACCAGACATTATCATTAAGTTATGTCTCAACTTGGGAGTTAATAATGACCAGACATTATCATCAAGTTATGTCTCAACTTGGGAGTTAATAATGACCAGACATTATCATCAAGTTATGTCTCAACTTGGGAGTTAATAATGACCAGACATTATCATCAAGTTATGTCTCAACTTGGGAGTTAATAATGACCAGACATTATCATCAAGTTATGTCTCAATTTGGGAGTTAATGACCAGACATTATCATCAAGTTATGTCTCAACTTGGGAGTTAATGACCAGACATTATCAGAAAGAGAGAGAGAGAAAGCAAGAGAAAGAGAGAGAGAGAGAAAACAAGAGAGCGAGAGGGAAAACAAGAGAGCGAGAGAGAAAACAAGAGAGAGCGAGAGAGAGCGAGAGAGAGAGGAAGGGGAGACAGATGTCAATGTCAATAGGTATGGATGGATGGAGGGAGAGAGAAAGGGATGATGGAAGAGAGAGAGACAGAGAGAGAGAGGAAGGGGAGACAGATGTCAATGTTCAATAGGTATGGATGGAGGGAGGGAGAGAGAAAGGGATGATTGTAAGAGAGAGAGAGACCGGATCTTCTCCAGGGTGATCCAGTCATCTGAGCCGTTATTCTTGTTTAGACTGAACGACACGATGATGCTGGGGTCGGAGTAACTGAACCGACAGGAGCCTGAACCTAGAGAGAGACACACACACATTAACAGAGAGAGAGAGAGAGTAGAGAGAGAGAGAGTGAGAGAGGGAGCGAGGGGAGTTAGCACATAGTTAGCACAGTGATACTTCATGACTCTGTGTATTAACACCATCCTGAGCATTAGAGAGGGGTTGCGATCAGGCAGAATGCAAAATAACACGTCGGCTGTTTCTGCATCAATTTAATTCCCCCAGACTCATCCTTCCTTTCTCCCCCATGACCAGGCCCAGCATTGTTGAAACCCTCCCTCTCTCCCTCTCTCTTTCCCTCACCTCCCTCCCTCCCAGCCATGTAGACATTATCGTCTAAAGAGTGTCACGGTATAAATGATCTGCTTAGCAGTCGGCTGTCCAGGCAGACATGTGGATAGAGAGAGGAGAAGTGGGGAGAGGAAAGGAGGAGAGGGGAGAGGGAAACGAGAGGAGAAGAGAGGAGAGGAGAAGAGGGGAGAGGAGAAGAGGGGACAAGAGGGGAGAGAAGAAGAGAGGAGAAGAGAGGAGAAGAGGAGAGGAGGGGAAAGGAGAAGAGGGGATAAGAGTGGAGAGGAGAAGAGAGGAGACGAGAAGAGAAGAGGAGGGGAGAGGAGAAGAGGGGAGAAAAGAGGAGAAGAGGGGAGAAGAGAGGAGAGGAGACGAGAGGAGAGAGGAGAATAGGGGAGGAAGGGAGGAGAGGAGAGAGCGGGACTGCTGATGCATGCTGTGAAGGCCCTACTTTAAAGGGTGAATGGAGAAGGGAGGGGTGGAGGGATAGAGGTGCTAGAGTGCACCCCTCTTAGCTCATTGGGGAGAGAGGATAGAGGGGGTAAGATGTTAGAGGTCAGAGTTCACTAATGGAGAGAGCGGGCTAACCCCCCACCTCTCCCATTCTCCACAGGGCCTAACCTCCTGCATACACAGCACTGTGTGTTCCTTTCATATTTATGAGTACAAACAGGGCCATGCAGACACACTGGTTTATTTCTCTGTGTGTTTGAGATGATTGAGAGGGGGATAAATACATAAAAGAGAATGAGAATGAGAATGAGAGGGAGAGAGAGAGAGAGAGAGGGACAGACAGACAGACAGACAGACAGAGAGGGATAGAGGGAGAGAAAGAAAGAAAGAAAGAAAGAAAGAAAGAAAGAGAGAAAGAGAGAAAGGGAGGGAGTACACTGCAGCCTGTTCTGCATCACAGATGTGTGATGGACATGAAAAATAAAATACAATGTGTCTAAAATCTCTATCTGCCACGGGCTTTCCAGGTCTACTAAATCATTCATTGCCATGATAGGAGAGAGAGAGGGAGGCAGGGAGGGAGTGGAGGAGAGGGAGAGAGGGAGGCAGGGAGGGGGTGGAGGAGAGGGCGAGAGGGAGAGAGAGAGGGCGGCAGGGAGGGAGTGGAGGAGAGGGAGAGAGGGAGGGAGGCAGGGAGGGGGTGGAGGAGAGGGAGAGAGGGAGGAAGAGAGGGAGGCAGGGAGGGAGTGGAGGAGAGAGGGAGAGAGAGAGGGAGGCAGGGAGGGAGTGGAGGAGAGGGAGAGAGGGAGGCAGGGAGGGAGGGGGTGGAGGAGAAGGAGAGAGGGAGGCAGGGAGGGAGGCAGGGAGGGAGTGGAGGAGAGAGGGAGAGAGAGAGGGAGGCAGGGAGGGAGTTGAGGAGAGGGAGAGAGGGAGGGAGGCAGGGAGGGGTGGAGGAGAGGGAGAGAGGGAGGAAGAGAGGGAGGCAGGGAGGGAGTGGAGGAGAGAGGGAGAGAGAGAGGGAGGCAGGGAGGGAGTGGAGGAGAGGGAGAGAGGGAGGCAGGGAGGGAGGGGGTGGAGGAGAAGGAGAGAGGGAGGCAGGGAGGGAGGCAGGGAGGGAGTGGAGGAGAGAGGGAGAGAGAGAGGGAGGCAGGGAGGGAGTGGGAGAGAGGGAGGGAGGCAGGGAGGGGGTGGAGGAGAGGGAGAGAGGGAGGGAGGAAGAGAGGGAGGCAGGGAGGGAGGCAGGGAGGGAGTGGAGGAGAGAGGGAGAGAGAGAGGGAGGCAGGGAGGGAGTGGAGGAGAGGGAGAGAGGGAGGCAGGGAGGGAGTGGAGGAGAGGGAGAGAGGGAGGCAGGGAGGGAGGCAGGGAGGGAGTGGAGGAGAGAGGGAGAGAGAGAGGGAGGCAGGGAGGGAGTGGAGGAGAGGGAGAGAGGGAGGCAGGGAGGGAGGGGGTGGAGGAGAGGGAGAGAGGGAGGCAGGGAGGGAGGCAGGGAGGGAGTGGAGGAGAGAGGGAGAGAGAGAGGGAGGCAGGGAGGGAGTGGAGGAGAGGGAGAGAGGGAGGCAGGGAGGGAGGCAGGGAGGGAGTGGAGGAGAGAGGGAGAGAGAGAGGGAGGCAGGGAAGGAGTGGAGGAGAGGGAGAGAGGGAGGGAGGCAGGGAGGAGAGGGAGAGAGGGAGGAAGAGAGGGAGGCAGGGAGGGAGGCAGGGAGGGAGTGGAGGAGAGAGGGAGAGAGAGAGGGAGGCAGGGAGGGAGTGGAGGAGAGGGAGAGAGGGAGGCAGGGAGGGAGTGGAGGAGAGGGAGAGAGGGAGGGAGGGAGGCAGGGAGGGGGTGGAGGAGAGGGAGAGAGGGAGGAAGAGAGGGAGGCAGGGAGGGAGTGGAGGAGAGAGGGAGAGAGAGGGAGGCAGGGAGGGAGTGGAGGAGAGGGAGAAAGAGAGGGAGGCAGGGAGGGAGGGAGTGGAGGAGAGGGAGAGAGGGAGGCAGGGAGGGAGGCAGGGAGGGGGTGGAGGAGAGGGAGAGAGGGAGAGAGAGAGGGCGGCAGGGAGGGAGTGGAGGAGAGAGGGAGAGGGAGAGAGAGAGGGGGGAGGGAGGGAGGCAGGAAGGGGGTGGAGGAGAGGGAGAGAGGGAGTATGGTATCCTCAATGAAATTATCAAATATACAGACATCAAATTCCAATTGGCTAAAACTCTTTAACATCATACTTAGCTCTGGCATCTTCCCCAATATTTGTCACCAAGGACTGATCACCCCAATCCACAAAAGTGGAGACAAATTTGACCCCAATAACTACCGGGGGATATGCGTCAACAGCAACCTAGGGAAAATCCTCTGCGTTGTCTTTAACAGCAGACTCGTACATTTCCTTAGTGAAAACAACGTACTGAGCAAATGTCAAATTGTCTTTTAACCAAATTATCGTAGGACAGACCACGTATTCACCCTGCACACTCTAGTTGACAAACAAACAAACCTAAACAAAGGCAAAGTCTTCTCATGCTTTGTTGATTTCAAAAAGCCTTCGACTCAATTTGGCATGAGGGTCTGCTATACAAATTGATGTAAAGTGGTGTCGGGGGTAAAACATACGACTTTATGAAATCCATGTACACAAACAACAAGTGGACGGTTAAAATTGGCAAAAAACACACATTTCTTCCCACAGGGCGGTGGGGTGAGACAAGGATGCAGCTTAAGCCCCACCTTCTGCAGCACCCGGCCTCACCCTACTAGAATCTGAAGTCAAATGTCTACTGTTTGCTGACGGTATCATGCCTCTGTCCCCAACCAAGTAGGGCCTACATCAGCCCTTAGATATTCTGCACAGATTCTGGGAGTGGATGGAGAGGGGGAGAGGGAGTGGAGGAAAGGGAGAGAGGGAGATAGGGAGTGGAGGAGAGGCAGAGAGGGAGTGGAGGAGAGGGGGAGTGGAGGAGAGGGAGAGATGAAGTGGAGGAGAGGGAGAGAGGGAGAGAGGGAGTGGAGGAGAGGGAGAGAGGGAGTGGAGGAGAGGGAGAGAGGGAGTGGAGGAGAGGGAGAGAGGGAGAGAGGGAGTGGAGGAGAGGGAGAGAGGGAGTGGAGGAGAGGGAGAGAGGGAGAGAGGGAGTGGAGGAGAGGGAGAGAGGGAGAGAGGGAGTGGAGGAGAGAGAGAGAGGGAGTGGAGGAGAGGGAGAGAGGGAGTGGAGGAGAGGGAGAGAGGGAGGCAGGGAGGGAGGGAGTGGAGGAGAGGGAGAGAGGGAGTGGAGGAGCGGGAGAGAGGGAGGCAGGGAGGGAGGGAGTGGAGGAGAGGGAGAGAGGGATAGGGAGAGAGGGAGGGAGTGGAAGAGAGGATGACTATTGGGCTGTACACACTCTGTGGTATTTGCGAGAATGTCTAAATGTAAATATGACAACGTGCTAAGTAAGAGCTCTTTGTTGTTTCAGGGTCTCCTTTAAACCATCAGTACGTAACTCTAGCCAGCACGATGCGTGGTACAACATGTCCCATATTTGCCCAAGACAACGAGTGCTAAGTAAGCTGTAAATAGTACTCACCGAGAGCAAACTGCAGTACGGAGGCTGTGCTGGTGTTCAGAGGAACGCTGATCTAGAAGGAGAAGGGGTACAGATCATTGTCTGAATGTGTTTTTTAACGTGTGTTCGTCTGTGTTTGCTTGTATTTCTCTCGACTGAACTAGTGCAGCTGCATCAAAAGCTTGGAAGACTGACAGACAGACTGTAACGCTTCTTATAACAGAGAGTCAATGAAATCAAGATACACTAAACAGCTGGCAGCAGGTAGCCTAGTGGTTTTTATTTTATTTATTTTATTTCACCTTTATTTAACCAGGTAGGCTAGTTGAGAACAAGTTCTCATTTACAACTGCGACCTGGCCAAGATAAAGCATAGCAGTGTGAACAGACAACACAGAGTTACACATGGAGTAAACAATTAACAAGTCAATAACACAGTAGAAAAAAAAGAGTCTATATACATTGTGTGCAAAAGGCATGAGGAGGTAGGCGAATAATTACAATTTTGCAGATTAACACTGGAGTGATAAATGATCAGATGGTCATGTACAGGTAGAGATATAGGTGTGCAAAACAGCAGAAAAGTAAATAAATAAAAACAGTATGGGGATGAGGTAGGTAAAAATGGGTGGGCTATTTACCGATAGACTATGTACAGCTGCAGCGATCGGTTAGCTGCTCAGATAGCAGATGTTTGAAGTTGGTGAGGGAGATAAAAGTCTCCAACTTCAGCGATTTTTTCAATTCGTTCCAGTCACAGGCAGCAGAGAACTGGAACGAAAGGCGGCCAAATGAGGTGTTGGCCTTAGGGATGATCAGTGAGATACACCTGCTGGAGCGCGTGCTACGGGTGGGTGTTGCCATCGTGACCAGTGAACTGAGATAAGGCAGAGCTTTACCTAGCATGGACTTGTAGATGACCTGGAGCCAGTGGGTCTGGCGACGAATATGTAGCGAAGGCCAGCCGACTAGAGCATACAAGTTGCAGTGCTTTAGTGACAGGTGCTTTAGTGACAAAACGGATGGTAGTGTGATAAACTGCATCCAGTTTGCTGAGTAGAGTGTTGGAAGCTATTTTGTAGATGACATCGCCGAAGTCGAGGATCGGTAGGATAGTCAGTTTTACTAGGGTAAGTTTGGCGGCGTAAGTGAAGGAGGCTTTGTTGAGGAATAGAAAGCCGACTCTAGATTTGATTTTCGATTGGAGATGTTTGATATGAGTCTGGAAGGAGAGTTTACAGTCTAGCCAGAGGTACTTATAGATGTCCACATATTCAAGGTCGGAACCATCCAGGGTGGTGATGCTAGTCGGGCGTGCGGGTGCAGGCAGCGAACGGTTGAAAAGCATGCATTTGGCTTTACTAGCGTTTAAGAGCAGTTGGAGGCCACAGGAAGGAGTGTTGTATGGCATTGAAGATCGTTTGGAGGTTAGATAGCACAGTGTCCAAGGACGGGCCGGAAAATCGGAGGGCATGCTCTCCAGTCCTCTGGCATCTCTCTATGGGGGTGCCACAGGGTTCAATTCTCGGACCGACTCTTTTCTCTGTATATATCAATGATGTTGCTCTTGCTGCGGGCGATTCCCTGATCCACCTCTACGCAGACGACACCATTCTGTATACACACTGAACTCTGTCTGCAAAGTAGTTGGTGAACCAGGCAAGGCAGTCATCAGAAAAACCGAGGCTACTGAGTCTGCCGATAAGAATATGGTGATTGACAGAGTCGAAAGCCTTGGCAAGGTCGATGAAGACGGCTGCACAGTACTGTCTTTTATCGATGGCGGTTATGATATCGTTTAGTACCTTGAGTGTGGCTGATGTGCATCTGTGACCGGCTCGGAAACCAGATTGCACAGCGGAGAAGGTACGGTGGGATTCGAGATGGACAGTGACCTGTTTGTTGACTTGGCTTTCGAAGACCTTAGATAGGCAGGGCAGGATGGATATAGGTCTGTAACAGTTTGCTTCCAGGGTGTCTCCCCCTTTGAAGAGGGGGATGACTGCAGCAGCTTTCCAATCCTTGGGGATCTCAGACGATATGAAAGAGAGGTTGAACAGGCTCGTGATAGGGGTTGCGACAATGGCGGCGGATAGTTTCAGAAATAGAGGGTTCAGATTGTCAAGCCCAGCTGATTTGTACGGGTCCAGGTTTTGCAGCTCTTTCAGAACATCTGCTATTTGGATTTTGGTAAAGGAGAACCTGGAGAGGCTTGGGCGAGTAGCTGCGGGGGGGGGGGGGGGGGGGGGGGGCGGAGCTGTTTGCAGAGGTTGGAATAGCCAGGCGGAAGGCATGGCCAGCCGTTGAGAAAATGCTTGTTTAAGTTTTCGATAATCATGGATTTATCGGTGGTGACCTTGTTACCTAGCCTCAGTGCAGTGGGCAGCTGGGAGGAGGTGCTCTTGTTCTCCATGGACTTGTGTCCCAGAACTTTTTGGAGTTGGAGCTACAGGATGCAAATTTCTGCCTGAAGAAGCTGGCCTTAGCTTTCCTGACTGACTGCGTGTATTGGTTCCTGACTTCCCTGAACAGTTGCATATCGCGGGGACTTTTCGATGCTATTGCAGTCCGCCACAGGATGTTTTTGTGCTGGTCGAGGGCAGTCAGGTCTGGAGTGAACCAAGGGCTGTATCTGTTCTTAGTTCAGCTGTTTGAACGGAGCATGCTTATCTAAAATGGTGAGGAAGTTACTTTTAAAGAATGACCAGGCATCCTCAACTGACGGGATGAGGTCAATGTCCTTCCAGGATACCTGGGCCAGGTCGATTAGAAAGGCCTGCTCACAGAAGTGTTTTAGGGAGCGTTGGGCCAGGAACCGAAATGGTTGCTGGATCAAATCTCTGAGCTGACAAAGGTACAAATCTGTCGTTCTGCCCCTGAACAGGCAGTTAACCCATTGTTCCCCGGTAGGCTGTCATTGTAAATAAGAATTTGTTCTTAATTTATTTGCCGAGTTAAATAAAGGTTAAATAAAATTGTAAAAAATATTATAAATAAATCTACTGCATGGTTAATGGTTCTTCAGGGGTTGTGGTTCAAGCATTGTTGTCGTGTATGTTCAGGCATTAAAAAAAAAAAATCCAACTAGCATGTTAAACAGACCATTTAAAAAATGCTTGCTATTTCCTGAGAGTGTGATGTAATGCTGGCTCATTTTCTGAGCTGGCCAATCAGCGCTCTACTCTCATGAATATGTTTTATTATCGGTATACGCCCACACCATTCTGTTGTTGAGGTATGCCCACACCATTCTGCTGTTGAGGTATGCCCACACCAATCTGTTGTTGAGGTAACCTTTAATGTAAACACATTAAAGGTTGCGGTATGTACGTGGTTGTACATTTATAGTTACCAGCTCTCTCTCTCCGAAGGGTTCACAGAAGGTGACTGCTCTGCCGTGCATCAGGACCCCACACTGCTCTCCCACCTCACAGTTACTGCTCTCTGACCTGAGTGGAAGTGAGGGAGAGAGTGTGGGGTCTTATTTAGATCAAATCCGCAGATGCAATTAAAGACAATGTCAGTATTTACCGTACACTCTTGGAAAAAAAGGTGCTACCTAGAACCTAGAACGGTTCTTCGACTTTCCCAATAAGAGAACCCTTTTCAGTTCCAGGTAGAACCCTTATGGGTCAAGGCAGAATTATGCTGGGTTCCATGTAAAACCCTTTCCTAAAATAATTATTAATGGCACACAAAAGAGCTACCTGGAACCAAAACGGGTTCTCCTATGGGGACAGCCGCAGAACCCTTTCGTAGTGGCATGTACCTCTCTTTTTGTGACGTACATTAGAAGGCAGTGATAATTTATGCATGTTAAAAGTTTTCATGCAGTAAATCAATACAATCACCATCTGGATTCTGTTCCAACATCACGTGAAATACTATATACCTGGTACCTATATATTTGGTACCTATTTACCTGGTACCTGTATATTTGGTACCTATTTACCTGGTACCTATATATTTGTTACCTATAAATGTTTTACCTATATATTTGGTACCTATATATTTGGTACCTATATATTTGGTACCTATTTACCTGGTACCTGTATATTTGGTACCTATTTGCCTGGTACCTATATATTTGGTACCTATATATTTTGTACCTGTATATTTGTTACCTATATATTTGGTACCTGTATATTTGTTACCTACAGTATATATTTGTTACCTATATATTTGGTACCTGTATATTTGTTACCTGTATATTTGTTTCCTATATACACTACCATTCAAAAGTTTGGGTTCACTTAGAAATGTTCTGGTTTTTGACAGAAAAGCAAATTTTTTGTCCATTAAAATAGCATCAAAATGATCAGAAATACAGTGTAGACATTGTTAATGTTGTAAATGACTATTGTAGCTGGAAACGGCAGATTTTTAATGGAATACCTACATAGGCGTACAGAGGCCCACAGGAATGATGGTTGCTGATAATAGGCCTCTTGTCACATTGGCATAATGGTTTCGGGAGACAGACGCAGGAATGTGTAACAGCGTTTTTTATTTAGCCCAAATTACGGCGTGCCGTGTAAAGGCCTGGGGATGAAGACCAAACAAACACGTAACAAAAACACAGGGTAGAAACCCAAAACAAAAGAGGGAGGAGAACCTCAAATAAATAACACACAATGATTAACACACGGGACTAGACCCGTAATCAGCTTCGCAATCCACAAGGGCACGAAAGCCCAAACACACAGCACAGGTACTCTCACACACCAATGGACATGGTAACAATACTGGACAGCACCATGGTGACCAACAGACATGGTAACAATACTGGACAGCACCGTGGTGAACAACAGACATGGTAACAATACTGGACAGCACCATGGTGAACAACAGACATGGTAACAATACTGGACAGCACCATGGTGACCAACAGACATGGTAACAATACTGGACAGCACCGTGGTGAACAACAGACATGGTAACAATACTGGACAGCACCGTGGTGAACAACAGACATGGTAACAATACTGGACAGCACCATGGTGAACAACAGACATGGTAACAATACTGGACAGCACCATGGTGAACAACAGACATGGTAACAATACTGGACAGCACCATGGTGAACAACGGACATGGTAACATTACTGGACAGCACCATGGTGAACAACGGACACATATATACAAGTACAATCAGCGGGAACAGGGGCCTGGTGTGCACAATGAAAGTTCCAGAAGGATCCATGACACCTCTATACTCCTATGTAGGTATTACAATAAAAACCATTAAAAAAATTCCAGCCACAATAGTCATTTACATAAAACATGAGCAATGCCTACACTGTATTTCTGATCAATTTGATGTTATTTTAATGGACAGAAAATTAACAATTCTCTATTCTCTCTACCACAAACTTTTGAATGGTAGTATATATTTGTTACCTATATATTTGGTACCTATATATTTGGTACCTATATGTTTGGTACCTATATATTTGGTACCTATATATTTGGTACCTATATATTTGGTACCTATATATTTGGTACCTATATATTTGTTACCTACATATATATTTGGTATTTATACATTTGTTACCTACAGTATATATTTGTTACCTACAGTATATATTTGGTACCTATATATTTGTTACCTATATATTTGGTGCCTATATATTTGTTACCTACAGTATATATTTGGTACCTATATATTTGTTACCCACAGTATATATTTGGTGCCTATATATTTGTTACCTACAGTATATATTTGGTGCCTATATATTTGTTACCCACAGTATATATTTGGTGCCTATATATTTGTTACCCACAGTATATATTTGGTGCCTATATATTTGTTACCCACAGTATATATTTGGTGCCTATATATTTGTGACCTACAGTATATATTTGTTACCTACAGTATATAACCTCACACTCAACGTCAACAAAACTAAGGAGATGATTGTGGACTTCAGGAAACAGCAGAGGGAACACCCCCCTATCCACATCGATGGAACAGTAGTGGAGAGGGTAGCAAGTTTTAAGTTCCTCGGCATACACATCACAGACAAACTGAATTGGTCCACTCACACAGACAGCATTGTGAAGAAGGCGCAGCAGCGCCTCTTCAACCTCAGGAGGCTGAAGAAATTCGGCTTGTCACCAAAAGCATTCACAAACTTCTACAGATGCACAATCGAGAGCATCCTGGCGGGCTGTATCACCGCCTGGTACGGCAACTGCTCCGCCCTCAACCGTAAGGCTCTCCAGAGGGTAGTGAGGTCTGCACAACGCATCACCGGGGGCAAACTACCTGCCCTCCAGGACACCTACACCACCCGATGTCACAGGAAGGCCATAAAGATCATCAAGGACATCAACCACCCGAGCCACTGCCTGTTCACCCCGCTATCATCCA
The DNA here is from genome assembly GCF_045791955.1 of Oncorhynchus clarkii lewisi. Lineage (NCBI taxonomy): Eukaryota > Metazoa > Chordata > Actinopteri > Salmoniformes > Salmonidae > Oncorhynchus > Oncorhynchus clarkii. The sequence goes on from NC_092148.1 coordinate 90,619,873, forward strand.
GAAGGCGAGGTCAGTACAGGTGCATCAAAGCTGGGACCGAGAGACTGAAAAACAGCTTCTATCTCAAGGCTATCAGACTGTTAAACAGCCACCACTAACATTGAGTGGCTGCTGCCAACACACTGACACTGACTCAACTCCAGCCACTTTAATAATGGGAATTGATGGGAAATGATGTAAATATATCACTAGCCACTTTAAACAATGCTACCTTATATAATGTTACTTACCCTACATTATTCATCTCATAGGCATACGTATATACTGTACTCTATATCATCGACTGTATCCTTATGTAATACATGTATCACTAGCCACTTTAACTATGCCACTTTGTTTACATACTCATCTCATATGTATATACTGTACTCGATACAATCTACTGTATCTGCCTATGCTGCTCTGTACCATCACTCATTCATATATCCTTATGTACATATTCTTTATCCCCTCACACTGTGTACAAGACAGTAGTTTTGGAATTGTTAGTTAGATTACTTGTTGGTTATTATATTGGGGGCGGCAGGGTAGCCTAGTGGTTAGAGCGTTGGACTAGTAACCGGAAGGTTGCGAGTTCAAACCCCCGAGCTGACAAGGTACAAATCTGTCGTTCTGCCCCTGAACAGGCAGTTAACCCACTGTTCCCAGGCCGTCATTGAAAATAAGAATTTGTTCTTAACTGACTTGCCTGGTTAAATAAAGGTAAAAAAAAAAAAATTACTGCATTGTCGGAACTAGAAGCACAAGCATTTCGCTACACTCGCATTAACATCTGCTAACCATGTGTATGTGACAAATAAAATTTGATTTGATTTGATTTGATTTATTTTATTTGTTACCTACAGTATATATTTGTTACCTACAGTATGTACTTGTTACCTACATTATATATTTGGTACCTACAGTATGTACTTGTTACCTACAGTATATATGTGTTACCTACAGTATATATTTGTTACCTACAGTATATATTTGGTACCTACAGTATATATTTGTTACCTATATATATATGTGTTACCTACCAGATGCTGGGGTCCAGTTCTCCCTGAAGGCTGGAGTCAAAGTCATCACGTAGCACAGCATGGTTACCATGGATCTCAGCTAGAGGTCACACATAACTTGGTTGAGGCTCCAATAATAAGGACCAACAAATTGGGTATAACCCTATTAGATTGCTTTAAACGTGTGTTAGAAACCAAACACTCACCAAGACTGGGTCTCAACGGGGATTCAGTGGGAGCTGAAACAGAGAGAAGGCATGTCAGTTAACCCAGAACTGTATTCCCTTCATCTGACAGACAGTTGAGGGTGTAGTAGGTCAGCCAAGGCACGTCCCTCCAGTCTCAGAGTCACACACTGCTGCTAACGTAGCCAGAGTGATCAGAGTGTCATCTGTGATGTGTCACACCTAGCAGTCCCTGGGTGATGTGTGCCTAGACCTATCAGTCCCTGTGTGATGTGTACCTAGACCTATCAGTTCCTGGGTGATGTGTACCTAGACATATCGGTCCCTGGGTGATGTGTACCTAGACCTATCGGTTCCTGGGTGATGTGTACCTAGACATATCGGTCCATGTGTGATGTGTACCACACCTATCAGTCAGTCCCTGTGTGATGTGTATCTAGACCTATCAGTCCCTGGGTGACGTGTACCTAGACATATCAGTCCCTGGGTGATGTGTACCTAGACATATCAGCGCCTATGTGATGTGTACCTAGACCTATCAGTCCCTAGGTGACGTGTACCTAGACATATCAGTCCCTATGTGATGTGTACCTAGACCTATCAGTCCCTAGGTGATGTGTACCACACCTAACAGTCCCTCTGAATTGGACAAAGTCCAGGCAGAGAGCTGGATACCATGGTAACACATCACATGACTTTGGAAAGGACCAAACTGAGCAGCGGCTAGTGTTTCTCCTGGGATGAAAACAGAGGACATTTTTTTTCAATTAGCTTCGAAGCAAAAAAAAATAACATTGTGTGGTTCCAGTCCTTGTTGTCACAGTGTGCACTCTCCCTAGCTGTGGATAGTGGTGCTGTTCAGGTCCAGTCGTGATGTTAATCCCTCTCACTAATTAACTAATAAAGTAATGAAGGTTCCACTTGGATCTGATTAACGGTTGCCTGCCAATTAGCACTCCTCCCTCCCCCGAGTCCCCCCCCCCCCGACCCGTCCTTAATCTGTTGCCAAACCACTGTCATAATGCCACCATTAAACTCTCCCAGGAGACAGAGCTCTCTGAGAGACAAGGAGAAAGACGAAGTGAGGCAGAGGAAGATTGTGTAGGCTGAGTTTGAATCAAGTGAACCGAGCAGAGCCTGTTATGCGTTACAATGTGAGCCTACCCAGGCACATTTCTGTCCGGGTTGATGAAAAGGCAGAAAGATGCTCAACTGACTCTGAAAAATCCCCTAAAACATCAATCCGTCTTCTTATTGAACAAAAGAAAAAAGGGAGCAGTCAAAGATCATAAGATTATTGCAGACATCTGAGTGCTTCAGAAAAATAATTCTGGGATCCTGAGGTAAGACGTTTTACTGTACTTTAGACTATTTCAGTAGGGTGCTCTTTATCAGTCCTCTTTAATTAACATCTCGTACAAATAATGACCTCGATGACTTGAGACCCTCGTGCCTCTCTTCCCTTTTTCAAACCTGTCTAGATCACTATCTTCATTAAAAGGGAATTATTCTCAGCTGAAGACAAGAGAGGGATAATCTCCCACTGTGTTTTCTACATCCAGAATAAGCATACACATCTGATAAACCCAAGTCTTTAGTCCAGATAAAAATCCCCATTTGCCTTCTCATCTCCAACTTTCATATAAGAAACTTACAGGTGCTTTCAATGGCTTTCAACTCTCCCCCAAATCCGACACTGTTCCCTAAAGCGTCTCAGACAGAGAGGGAGATCCCTCTTCCCACCAAACTGTTCTGTAAACAATGGAACCCAAATCAGGATTTTGGAGGGCTAGAGGGATTATAAAAACAAAAATCGGACTTTAAAACCCCCCCCCCTACCAAATTAAACGTCTTTCCATAGTCCCCTCTTGCTCTATTTCCTTCAAGCTGGCCTCATTTCTCCACATTGGATTCTAATACTGGAAGTTATTATGAGGATTTGCCATTCAGCCATTCAAAGGGGGATTGGTGGGGGGAATCTTTAGTTTAGTTTAGTGCTGAGTGTAAAGTAAAAGTTTTGGGGAGTCTTAG
>NC_092148.1:90625589-90630589 GCF_045791955.1 Oncorhynchus clarkii lewisi
AAAGACAGCATGATATCAACATCCTGTTTAGAGGCTGTCTGGGTTTCAGAAAGACAGCATGACACCAACATCCTGTTTAGAGGCTGTCTGGGTTTCAGAAAGACAGCATGACACCAACATCCTGTTTAGAGTCTGTCTGGGTTTCAGAACGACAGCATGACACCAACATCCTGTTTAGAGGCTGTCTGAGTTTCAGAAAGACAGCATGACATCAACATCCTGTTTAGAGGCTGTCTGGGTTTCAGAAAGACAGCATGACACCAACATCCTGTTTAGAGGCTGTCTGGGTTTCAGAAAGACAGCATGGCACCAACATCCTGTTTAGAGACTGTCTTGGCTTCAGAAAGACAGCATGAAACCAACATCCTGTTTAGAGAGTGGCTGAGTTTCAGAAAGACAGCATGAAATCAACATCCTGTTTAGAGACTGTCTGGGTTTCAGAAAGACAGCATGACACCAACATCCTGTTTAGAGTCTGTCTGGGTTTCAGAAAGACAGCATGACACCAATATCCTGTTTAGAGGCTGTCTGGGTTTCAGAAAGACAGCATGACACCAACATCCTGTTTAGAGTCTGTCTGGGTTTCAGAAAGACAGCATGGCACCAACATCCTGTTTAGAGACTGTCTGGGTTTCAGAAAGACAGCATGAAACCAACATCCTGTTTAGAGGCTGTTTGGGTTTCAGAACGACAGCATGACACCAACATCCTGTTTAGAGGCTGTCTGGGTTTCAGAAAGACAGCATGACACCAACATCCTGTTTAGAGGCTGTCTGGGTTTCAGAAAGACAGCATGATATCAACATCCTGTTTAGAGGCTGTCTGGGTTTCAGAAAGACAGCATGACACCAACATCCTGTTTAGAGGCTGTCTGGGTTTCAGAAAGACAGCATGACACCAACATCCTGTTTAGAGTCTGTCTGGGTTTCAGAACGACAGCATGACACCAACATCCTGTTTAGAGGCTGTCTGAGTTTCAGAAAGACAGCATGACATCAACATCCTGTTTAGAGGCTGTCTGGGTTTCAGAAAGACAGCATGACACCAACATCCTGTTTAGAGGCTGTCTGGGTTTCAGAAAGACAGCATGGCACCAACATCCTGTTTAGAGACTGTCTTGGCTTCAGAAAGACAGCATGAAACCAACATCCTGTTTAGAGAGTGGCTGAGTTTCAGAAAGACAGCATGAAATCAACATCCTGTTTAGAGACTGTCTGGGTTTCAGAAAGACAGCATGACACCAACATCCTGTTTAGAGTCTGTCTGGGTTTCAGAAAGACAGCATGACACCAACATCCTGTTTAGAGGCTGTCTGGGTTTCAGAAAGACAGCATGACACCAACATCCTGTTTAGAGTCTGTCTGGGTTTCAGAAAGACAGCATGACACCAACATCCTGTTTAGAGGCTGTCTGGGTTTCAGAAAGACAGCATGACACCAACATCCTGTTTAGAGCCTGTCTGGGTTTCAGAAAGACAGCATGACACCAACATCCTGTTTAGAGGCTGTCTGGGTTTCAGAAAGACAGCATGAAACCAACATCCTGTTTAGAGGCTGTCTGGGTTTCAGAAAGACAGCATGAAACCAACATCCTGTTTAGAGGCTGTCTGGGTTTCAGAAAGACAGCATGACACCAACATCCTGTTTAGAGTCTGTCTGGGTTTCAGAAAGACAGCATGATACCAACATCCTGTTTAGAGGTTGTCTGGGTTTCAGAAAGACAGCATGACACCAACATCCTGTTTAGAGGCTGTCTGGGTTTCAGAAAGACAGCATGACACCAACATCCTGTTTAGAGGCTGTCTGGGTTTCAGAAAGACAGCATGACACCAACATCCTGTTTAGAGACTGTCTGGGTTTCAGTCTTTTGTGTTTGCATACAAAGTCAGACAAATTACAAATATTTTAATGGCTGTCTGTCTGTGTGTGTGTATAATCTCTGTCTATCTGTGTGTGGATGTTTATAACCTCTGTCTATCTGTGTGTGTGTGTGTGTGTGTGTGTGTGTATAACCTCTGTCTATCTGTGTGTGGGGGTGTGTATAATCTCTGTATATCTGTGTGTGTGGATGTTTATAACCTCTGTCTATCTGTGTGTGGGGGTGTGTATAATCTCTGTCTATCTGTGTGTGGGGGTGTGTACAATCACTGTCTGTCTGTGTGTGGGGGTGTGTATAATCTCTGTGTGTTAGAGATCCTTCCTGTAGCACCTGTCTCTGTTCAAAAATCATTATAGACAGGGGGTGGGCCAGGAGGGTCTCCCCAGCACCCATAACCATAGCAACCTCCACGAGACAAGCATGGGGCCTCTGTTCACTAAAGCCACTTCAAAACGATGAGAGAGGGTGAAGAGAGGGGGAAGAGAGGGCGGAGATAGGTGGAAGTGGAGAGAGGTGAAGAGAGGTGGAGAGAGGGTGGAGAGAGGGTGGAGAGGATGGCGAGAGGTGGAGAGAATGGAGAGAGGGTAGAGAACGGTGGAAGTGGAGAGAGGTGGAAGGAGGGTAGAAAGAGGGTGGAGAGGGGTGATAGAGATAGAGATCAGATAGAGATTTAGAGGAGAACAAGAAGAGAGAGAGTGAGGGAACTAGCCAGAAGACACGACCAGGTCGTGAGCAGGCAAACAGGCCCAACACCCACTCTGACACTAGCCCAAGCCAATGGCATGTATCAGATGCTCAGCAGGCTCTGCTCACACTTGCCTGGTCTAAGGCCAAACCACGACCAACAACATTGGACACTTTATGGAACACAATGCCTTCACTATATAATCCTGGAATATCCAAGGTCTGAGGTCATCTGCCTTTGGCCTAAAGAGCAGGAACTTAGACCTAAAAAATACAGACATTGTCATCCTGCAAGAAACCTGGTATAGAGGAGACGGACCTACTGGTTGCCCTCTAGGTGACAGAGAGCTGCTAGTCCCATCCACCAAACTACCAGGTGGGTGGTATAGAGGAGACGGACCTACTGGTTGCCCTCTAGGTGACAGAGAGCTGGTAGTCCCATCCACCAAACTACCAGGTGTGAAACAGGGAAGGGACTCAGGGGGTATGCTAATTTGGTATAGAGCAGACCCAACTCACTCTATCAAATTATGAACAAAGAATTCACAAAATGGGACAAACACCAAATTGAGACACTGCATGCAGAATTCTGCTAAAATATCCTCTGTGTACAACATTGAACACCAAATAATGCATGCAGAGCAGAATTAGGCCGATACCCACTAATGATCAAAATCCAGAAAAGAGACGTTAAATTCTACAACCACCTAAAAGAAAGCGATTCCCAAACCTTCCATAACAAAGCCATCACCTACAGAGAGATGAACCTGGAGAAGAGCAAACTAGAATGCAAACTATAACGCTATTTGGCCCTAAACAGACAGCAGAATACCTGACCACTGTGACTGACCCAAACTTAAGGAAAGCTTTGACTATGTACAGACTCAGTGAGCATAGCCTTGCTATTGAGAAAGGCCGCCGTAGGCAGACATGGCTCTCAAGAGAAGACAGGCTATGTGCACACTGCCCACAAAATGAGGTGGAAACTGAGCTGCACTTCCTAACCTCCCACCCAATGTATGACCATATTAGAGACACATATTTCCCTCAGATTACACAGACCCACAAAGAATTAGAAAACAAACCCAATCTACTGGGTGAAGTACCACAGTGTGCCATCACAGCAGCAAGATTTGTGACCTGTTGCCACAAGAAAAGGGCAACCAGTGAAGAGCAAACACCATTGTAAATACAACCCATATTTATGCTTATTTATTTTCCCATGCCAATAAAGCCCCTTGAATCGAATTGAATTGATAGAGAGAGAGTGAGAGAGAGAGAGAGAGAGAGAGAGAGAGAGAGAGAGAGAGAGAGAGAGACTGACAGAGAGAGAGTGAGAGAGAGAGAGAGAGAGAGAGAGAGAGAGAGAGAGATCCACAAAGAAGGTTCCAGGGTGATGAGCTATGACTGGATGGCGTCAGCGGGCGGAGAGACCACCCTTCCTCCTGTAATAGCCCCATCATCCTCTATCTCACTGGCTGCCTGCCTCGGTTTCGTGGCTGTGATCAGCCGTCCCTCAGGCAGCAGTGTACTGTCTGCATGGTCCTGAGTTATACGGTCCTTTAGTAATTCATCTGAGCGTCCTCCAGGCCCATAAACAGACGATTTATACCCCTGGGGGAAATTACAGGGGCTGGCAGCACCAGGGAAGGAGCTAGGTACCTGGGCTGTCACCAGATAGAGAGGCTGATGGACTGCCCACTACGTGACTACGCCGTCAGCCTCCACCTTAGGCATCTCTCCTTCCCTTCCTTCTTAGCCTTCCCAAGACACGGTCCTTGCTCGGCACCCCCTCTCTCCCTTCTGTCCACCCCCAGCCACCAACCCTCAGCCTATGGAGACTCTGCCATACACCGCCCTCCCCTCCTTTCTAACCTCTTATCGTGAGTCTCTAGTTCTGCACACCGGCCACAACTCAACAGTCAGTTTCTTTATGGCCACTAACTAAGAAAGAGAGGAAAAGTATTTCCTAAGAAGTATACAATGATGGAGTGAGAGAGGAGAGGACGTTGTAGGAGGAGAGGAGTGATTGGTGAGAGAGAGGAGAGAGGAGTGATTGGTGAGAGAGAGGAGAGGAGTGATTGGTGAGAGAGAGGAGAGAGGAGTGATGGAGACAGAGAGAGGAGAGAGGAGTGATTGGTGAGAGAGAGGAGAGGAGTGATTGGTGAGAGAGAGGAGAGAGGAGTGGATGCTGGAGGAGGAGAGGAGTGATTGGTGAGAGAGAGGAGAGTGGAGTGATGGAGACAGAGAGAGGAGAGGAGTGGATGCTGGAGGAGGAGAGGAGTGATGGAGCGAGGGAGAGGAGAGTGGAGTGATGGAGACAGAGAGGAGAGGATAATGGAGGAGGAGAGGAGTGATGAGGAGAGGAGTGATGGAGAAATGTAACACTCCCTCTCTCTCTCTCATTTCCTCGTTCTTCTTCTCCTCTCTTCTTCTAC
>NC_092148.1:90638089-90645589 GCF_045791955.1 Oncorhynchus clarkii lewisi
AGCTGAATTTAAACATTCTTCATCCAGAATGAACAAAGCTGTGGTTGTGTTCATGACCCTGGGTCTCGACCCCGCCCTGTGCAACTGGGTACTGGACTTCTTGACGGGCCGCCCCCAGGTGGTGAGGGTAGGCAACAACATCTCCTCCCCGCTGATCCTCAACACTGGGGCCCCACAAGGGTGCGTTCTGAGCCCTCTCCTGTACTCCCTGTTCACCCACGACTGCGTGGCCACGCACGCCTCCAACTCAATCATCAAGTTTGCGGACGACACAACAGTGGTAGGCTTGATTACCAACAACGACGAGACGGCCTACAGGGAGGAGGTGAGGGCCCTCGGAGTGTGGTGTCAGGAAAATAACCTCACACTCAACGTCAACAAAACTAAGGAGATGATTGTGGACTTCAGGAAACAGCAGAGGGAACACCCCCCTATCCACATCGATGGAACAGTAGTGGAGAGGGTAGCAAGTTTTAAGTTCCTCGGCATACACATCACAGACAAACTGAATTGGTCCACTCACACAGACAGCATTGTGAAGAAGGCGCAGCAGCGCCTCTTCAACCTCAGGAGGCTGAAGAAATTCGGCTTGTCACCAAAAGCACTCACAAACTTCTACAGATGCACAATCGAGAGCATCCCGGCGGGCTGTATCACCGCCTGGTACGGCAACTGCTCCGCCCTCAACCGTAAGGCTCTCCAGAGGGTAGTGAGGTCTGCACAACGCATCACCGGGGGCAAACTACCTGCCCTCCAGGACACCTACACCACCCGATGTCACAGGAAGGCCATAAAGATCATCAAGGACATCAACCACCCGAGCCACTGCCTGTTCACCCCGCTATCATCCAGAAGGCGAGGTCAGTACAGGTGCATCAAAGCTGGGACCGAGAGACTGAAAAACAGCTTCTATCTCAAGGCCATCAGACTGTTAAACAGCCACCACTAACATTGAGTGGCTGCTGCCAACACACTGACACTGACTCAACTCCAGCCACTTTAATAATGGGAATTGATGGGAAATGATGTAAATATATCACTAGCCACTTTAAACAATGCTACCTTATATAATGTTACTTACCCTACATTATTAATCTCATATGCATACGTATATACTGTACTCTATATCATCGACTGTATCCTTATGTAATACATGTATCACTAGCCACTTTAACTATGCCACTTTGTTTACATACTCATCTCATATGTATATACTGTACTCGATACCATCTACTGTATCTTGACAATGCTGCTCAGTACCATCACTCATTCATATATCCTTATGTACATATTCTTTATCCCCTCACACTGTGTACAAGACAGTAGTTTTGGAATTGTTAGTTAGATTACTTGTTGGTTATTACTGCATTGTCGGAACTAGAAGCACAAGCATTTCGCTACACTCACATTAACATCTGCTAACCATGTGTATGTGACAAATAAAAATTTGATTTGATTTGATTTGAAGAGTACAAATATAGTACAAATGCTGATTGCTAGTGAATATTCATAAGGGAATAATTTTGCACGCCCAATTTTTCAGTTTTTGATTTGTTAAAAAAGTTTGAAATATCCAATAAATGTCGTTCCACTTCATGATTGTGTCCCACTTGTTGTTGATTCTTCACAAAAAAATACAGTTTTATATCTTTATGTTTGAAGCCTGAAATGTGGCAAAAGGTCGCAAAGTTCAAGGGGGCCGAATACTTTCGCAAGGCACTGTATTTAGCAGGCGAAACCCCGAGGACAAACCATTCAGATTTTTTTTTCATGAGGAATCCAGAATTCTAATCGACTTTCCTGCAGTTCCTACCGCTTCCACTGGATGTCACCAGTTTGTATAAATTGGTTGAGGTTTTTCCTTTGTGTAATGAAGAAGTACCGTAGCTCAGAACGAACCTCACTTCATGTGTACCTTTTGATAGAGGCTCGTAACCAGAAAAATAGCGTCAGTTTGTTTTGCTCCTGTATTGAACACAGATCATCCCATCTTCAATTTTATCGATTATATACGTTTAGAAATACCTAAAGTTGTATTACAAAAGTAGTTTGAAATGTTTTGGCAAAGTTTACTTTTGAGATATTTTGTAGCGACGTTGCGTAAGTTGGAAGCTGTGTTTTTCTGGATCAAACGCGCCAAATAAATTGACATTTTGGATATATATTGACGGAATTAATCGAACAAAAGGACCATTTGTGATGTTTATGGGACATATTGGAGTGCCATCAAAAAAGCTCGTCAAAGGTAAGGCTTGATTTATATTTTATTTCTGTGTTTTGTGTCCTGCAGAGTTGAAATATGCTACTCTCTCATTGTTCACTGTATGTGCTATCATCAGATAATAGCATTTTATGCTTTCGCCGAAAAGCCTTTTTGAAATCTGACATGTTGGCTGAGTGTAGCTTTAATTTGCTATCTTGCATGTGTAATTTAATAAAAGTTCGATTTTTATAGAAATGTATTTGAATTTGGCGCTCTGCATTTTCTCTGGCTATTGGCCATGTGGGACGCAAGCGTCAGAGAGGTTAAGCATGTTGTTTCGTTCCGGCAGAAAGTGTTCATGTTTCTAAATAACAATGAGCAACAAAAAAAAAGAGAGGCATGGTGTCCTCTCACCCAGGAAACGTTTAAGGAAGAAGGTCACAACCTAAGGGTAAGGGTCAGACACTGTTTAGATGGATTTTTTTTTTTTTTCTGGCAATAGGGCTTTTTTGAGCTTTGCTATTGGTCTCTTTCTTTGCTGGCTTTTATGTCCACTACTTATGGAGACTCTTCGGGTAGGCTCTCTTAATATAGATGGCGCCAGAGATGTGGGAAAGAAGAGTCTGTTGGGTGAATATGTTCTGCAGGGGGCGCATAGTGTTGTGGTGAATGAAGTCGACAAGTCATGGAACAAATGTTAGTGTGGTGGCAGTCCTTTTTGCACTGGCTCTGGCCGTAAAAATGTGCTCCTCAAAGGAGATGTGTAGGGATAGACTGCTTGATTGAAAAGCAGAAATTAACAACATGGGTTTGTCCTTATAAATGTGTATGCGCCTAACACAACGAGAGAGAAGGGGCGTCTGTTTGGGTTTCTTAGACAGAAACTCTCACAGGAAGCGCCTGAGGAGAAGCTGGTGGTCAGCGGGGACTTAAACTGTACAATGGATTTTTACAAAAGACAGAAATGGGGAGGAGCCTCATTCAGGCTAATTTGGGGTGTTAAGGGACATCATTAAGCAGTTTGACCAGTGGATGTTTGGAGAACTAGACATCCTGATACAAGACAGGGTGAAAATCTTTGGGGCTATGAGTGAGTGCAGCCCGACTCGGTCGGTTTGACATGTCCAGGAATCAGAGCAATAGGCTGTTGGAAGCTACCCTTCTACCGGTGGGGTTTTTGGATCCCCACATAACCATGGCTCGCCTGTCTATTTCACCAGAGCCTTGGCACACATCCTATTGGAAGTTTAATGTAAAACTCTTACAAGATGCCACTTTTTGCTCTGGTTTCCAGGCTTTTTGGGAAAGGTGGGGGGCAACGAAGAGAGGAGTATGAGTCTCTGAGTCAATGGTGGGTGGGAAAAGTCCAAATCGGCTTTTCTGTGAACAGTATACAGCTCTCTTGTCCTCAGAGGCTAGAAGATTATTGGGGGAACTCGAGCGTAGTATAAGTGAAGTGGAGGTAGAGCTGGTGGGGCAAGGCAATGTAGGCCTCCAAGCTAATTTAGCTGAATTACGTAGGCCATTTCTTCCAGGTTATTTCTTCTGAGCCGTCTTCCAGGGAGGACGGCTCAGTAGGCCAGTCTGGGTGAGACGGGGCATTAGACAAGGATTCCCTCTATCGAGGCAGATATATACATTAGCCATTGAGCCTTTTCTGGGCCTCCTACGCAGGAGACTGCAGGGAGTGTGCTGGACAGGCATTGGTGTGTTGACAGGCATAGCAGTGTTGGCACATACAGATTGCGTTTCTGTGATGATCAGGGATGGACAGGATATGCAGGCACTAGAGACTAGTCTGAAGGTGTACGAGGAAGCTCCGTCAGCTAAGGTGAACTGGGGTGCCATATATGTCCCAAGTGCCATATAGAGGGAGGGTGCTGATAATCAACAACCTGGCGGCATCTTCCCTGTGGCATAAACTGGCTGTCCTCAACCCCACTTCCTGTCTGCTCGCAGACCTGCAATGCAAGCTGTTGGATTTTTTTCTGGTCTGGCAATCACTGGCTGTCAGGAAAGAGGACAGGGCCTGGAGAGCAGGGTGGCTAAATTCTGACTAAAGGGGGCGCAGAGACTGCTGTACCATACTGATGTCGGCTGGAGAGAACCAGTGCTGCTGAGGAGAGCTGGCGGATTAGGGTTGGACCCGGCAGCTGTTCCTCATGAGACTGGAGAGACTGAGTACAGCAATTCTCTCTGAATTTAGCTCTTTTCGGTGCTGAGGCCCTGGCGGCTGTTATTACGGCCCACACGAGAAGGGGGTGTGGAGCCTGGGCTGCGGGAGGAGCCCATCTTCCACAACCCTGCCATCCTTTTGAGATCGGTTCAGTCGGCCACCCTGAAGAGGCGACTGATGGCAGCGGGTTTACTAAGGCTGGGTGACCTGCGGCTGCTGGGGGAGGAGGGGTGGAAAACTCCGAAAGTCCTGGCACAGCAAACAGGACTAACATCTCTTAGGCTGATGGGGAGATTCCTTGGGGGAGGTCCAGGAGGCACTGTCTGAGCCGGTAAGGGGTGTGTTTGAGTGGACAAAGGGGGAGGGGCCACCAATGTATCCTCCACTGCAGGTGACGTCAGAGACTGGGGACTGGCAAGGAGGTCTGGAGGACTTGTTAGATTTAAAAAATCCGAGCCTGGGGGAGTTTGAGGGGGTGGGAGGTAAAGCCCTCTACAACCTCTGCATTAAGGTAAGGAACATTGGGAGGCACATCAGGCACATCAGTGGCAGGGGATATGTGGGCCGAGAGTTTGGTGGGTTTTAGATGGAGGGGGCTCTACAAACTCCCAGTACCAAAGAGATCAGGGAGGGTTCTACATGGAGCCCTGGCCACTAACAGCTGGTTGGCGCGGGTCGACCCAGGAGTCAGACAGGGGTGTCCTTTCTGTGTCATGAGCGAAACTGTGATTCAGGTGTTTTCTGAATACGGCTGTAGAAGTGGTGAGGTTTTTGGTTATTGTGATGTGTGGTGTTGTTTTGAGGGCAAGGTGAATGTGCAGTGCTGTGGATATTTCATGAAAAGGAAATGAGGATGCATCATTAAAGAAAGACACAAAGTTTTTTTTTACGTCTCTCTCATACGCTCTTTACTGGAGAGGCTCTGCAAAGCTCTGTAATGCTCTGCAACGCCAGCATGGTTCATCCAGCCGTGAGGAGTGAGGGCTCTAGGCATGTAGAAAAGGTCCATCCAGCTGAGTAGTCTGGGTCTCTTCTACTGTGAACTGTCTCAATGAAACCACTGGCACTAGCCATGGCAGTTCTGTCCTAACACTGCTCTCTTAGAAAAAAGGTTCCTACCTGGAACCAAAAAGGGTTCTACCTAGAACCAAAAAGGGTTCTACCTGGAACCAAAAAGGGTTCTACCTGGAACCAAAAAGGGTTCTACCTGGAACCAAAAAGGGTTCTACCTGGAACCAAAAAGGGTTCTACCTGGAACCAAAAAGGGTGCTCCTATGGGGAGGAACCCTTTTGGAACGTTTTATTCTAAGAGTTGTAGCAGCCTAACACTAATGGCTTGGTGAATAACTGTTTTGACGCAGCGTTAGACTACGTCTCCAAGAACCCACTTAATTTTCCTATGATTGCAAACCTCACTCGGGAAGTGTGTGTGTGTGTGTCAGAAGTGATCTGTTAGAGGAGTAGTTGAATAAGGAAGAGTCTGCTTCCTTGTAAACAAGTAATTACAGCTACTCAGACTGCATGAAGGGAAAGCACTGTCAATACGTTAGTAGGAGGAACTGCTATGATGAGGAGCACTGGTCACAAACTGTACAGCTCAGAGAAATAGCTGAGTTTAGCATAAGCTGAAATTAAGCTGGCAATAGAGGACACCCAAACATCTCTAGCTGTCGTACACCATCTGTGTACTATGCTACATGTCTCCCATCCACTTTAACCCTATATATACACTGAGTGTACAAAACTATTTCCATGACATAGACTGACCAGGTGAATTCAGGTGAAAGCTATGATCCCTTAATGATGTCACCTATTTAATCAAATTCAAATCAGCTTAGATGAACGGGAGGAGACAGGGGTTAAAGAAGGATTTTTAAGCCTTGAGACAATTGAGACATGGATTGTGTAAGTGTGCGATTCAGAGGGTGAAACGTGCAAGACAAAATATTTATGTGCATTTGGACGGGGTATGGTAGTAGGTGCCAGGCGCACCTGTTTGAGTGTGTCAAGAACTGCAACGCTGCTGGGTTTTTCAGGTGCAATAGTTTCCCGTGTGTATCAAGAATGTTCCACCACTCAAAGGACATTTAGTCAACTTGACACAACTGTGGGAAGCGTTGGAGTCAACATGGGCCAGCATCCCTGTGGAACGCTTTCAACACCACAGTCCATGCCCAGACTAATTGAGGCTGTTCTGAGGGCAAAGGGGGGTGCAACTCAATATCAGGAAGGTTTTCTTAATGTTTGGTATACTAAGTGTAGATCTCTCTGTTCAACATCGTCTTCATTGCTTGCTGTTTGGGGTTTTAGGTTGTGTTTCTGTATAGCACTTTGTGACATCTCCTGATGTAAAAATGGCTGTTTCTTCCTGATGTTTTGTGCACTCAGTTTATATACGGTGCATTCAGAAAGTATTCAGGCCCTTTGACTTTTTCAACATTTTGTTACGTTACAGCCTTATTCTAAAATAGATTACATTGTTTTTCCCCTCATCAGTCTACACACAATACCCCATAATGACATCACAATACCCCATAATGACATCACAATACCCCATAATGACATCACAAGACCCCATAATGACATCACAATACCCCATAACCCCAAAGCAAAAACAGGTTTTTAGACATTTTTGCTCATTCATAATAAAATAAAAACAGAAATACCTTCTTTACATAAGTATTCAGGCCCTGAGGCCATGAGACTCGAAATTGAGCTCAGGTGTATCCTGTTTCTATCTTTGAGATGTTTCTACAACTTGATTTGGAGTCCACCTGTGGTAAATTCAATTGATTGGACATGATTTGGAAAGGCACACACTTGTCTATATATGAGAACACCTGGTTCATTCGGTCTTATGCAGCAAAATTTGAAATAGTGTTTTTTACGTGGGATAAAATCAGAGACTAAGAGTTAGAAAATAGTATATCGTACACTACAGTTGAGGAACATCGTTCACACCCTCTAAAGCTTTAGCCCCACCCATTCAGCATCGTTCACACCCTCTAAAGCTTTAGCCCCACCCATTCAGCATCGTTCACACCCTCTTAAGCTTTAGCCCCACCCATTCAGCATCGTTCACACCCTCTTAAGCTTTAGCCCCACCCATTCAGCATCGTTC
>NC_092148.1:90653089-90680589 GCF_045791955.1 Oncorhynchus clarkii lewisi
TGGAGAGGAGGAAGGGAAAGAGGGGAATGAGAGGAGGGAGGGAGATGAGAGAAGGGAGGGAGATGGAGAGGAGGGAGGGGATTGTGAGGATGGGAGTGGAATGAGAGGAGGGAGGGGAATGAGAGGAGGAGGGAGATGAGAGGAGGGAGGTAGATTTGAGGAGCGAGGTAGGGAGATGGAGAGGAGGAAGGGAAAGAGGGGAATGAGAGGAGGGAGGGAGATGAGAGAAGGGAGGGAGATGGAGAGGAGGGAGGGAGATGGAGAGGAGGGAGGGGATTGTGAGGATGGGAGTGGAATGAGAGGAGGGAGGGGAATGAGAGGAGGAGGGAGATGAGAGGAGGGAGGTAGATTTGAGGAGCGAGGTAGGGAGATGGAGAGGAGGAAGGGAAAGAGGGGGATGGAGAGGAGGGAGGGGGATGTGAGGAGGGAGGGGAATGAGAGGAGGGAGGGGGATGGAGAGGAGGGAGGGAGATGGAGAGGAGGGAGGGGAATGAGAGGAGGGAGGGGAATGGAGAGGAGGGAGGGGAATGAGAGGAGGGAGGGAGATGAGAGGAGGGAGGGGATGGAGAGGAGGGAGGTAGGGAGATGGAGAGGAGGGAGGGAGATGGAAAGGAGGGAGGGGGAAGAGAGGAGGGAGGGAGATGGAGAGGAGGGAGGGAGGGGGATGGAGAGGAGGGAGGGGGATGAAGAGGAGGGAGGAAGATGGAGAGGAGGGAGGGGGATGGAGAGGAGAGAGGGGGATGGAGAGGAGGGAGGGGATTGAGAGGAGGGAGGGGGATGAAGAGGAGGGAGGGGAATGAGAGGAGGGAGGGAGATGAGAGGAAGGAGGGGATGGAGAGGAGGGAGGGAGATAGAGAGGAGAGAGGGGGATGGAGAGGAGGGAGGGGGATGGAGAGGAGGGAGGGGAATGAGAGGAGGGAGGGAGATGAGAGGAGGGAGGGGATGGAGAGGAGTGAGGTAGGGATATGGAGAGGAGGGAGGGAGATGGAAAGGAGGGAGGGGGAAAAGAGGAGGGAGGGAGATGGAGAGGAGGGAGGGGAATGGAGAGGAGGGAGGGAGATGGAGAGGAGGGAGGGAGGGGATGGAGAGGAGGGAGGGGGATGGAGAGGAGGGAGGAGATGGAGAGGAGGGAGGGGATGGAGAGGAGGGAGGGGAATGAGAGGAGGGAGGGAGATGAGAGGAGGGAGGGGGGTGGAGAGGAGGGAGGGGGATGGAGAGGAGGGAGGGGATGGAGAGGAGGGAGGGAGATGAGAGGAGGGAGGGGATGGAGAGGAGCGAGGGAGATGGAGAGGAGGGATGGGATGGAGAGGAGGGAGGGGGAGATGGTGAGGAGGGAGGGGATGGAGAGGAGGGAGGGGGGAGATGGAGAGGAGGGAGGGGGGAGATGGAGAGGAGGGAGGGGGGAGATGGAGAGGAGGGAGGGGATGGAGAGGAGGGAGGGAGGGGATGGAGAGGAGGGAGGGAGGGAGATGGAGAGGACAGCATTGTCTCCCTGATCTCTCTGTCTTTCAGCTGTCAAACAAACAAGGAGACAAAACATACCATTACACTACCCCCCCCTCCACCACCACCACCACCACAGACACACATCTATGGGCACTAGCATACCATTACACTACCCCCCCACCACAGACACACATCTACGGGCACTAACATACATGCAGACAGACATGCTGTCATTCACGTCCCTGAGGCGTTAGTGTGTAATATCCAGTCTCTTGTTTGATTACATGTTCCTGTCGG
The DNA here is from genome assembly GCF_045791955.1 of Oncorhynchus clarkii lewisi. Classification (NCBI taxonomy): domain Eukaryota; kingdom Metazoa; phylum Chordata; class Actinopteri; order Salmoniformes; family Salmonidae; genus Oncorhynchus; species Oncorhynchus clarkii. The sequence continues at coordinate 90,654,833 of NC_092148.1, forward strand.
GTATGAGAACCCCTCAGGAGCCTATCTGACAGCTACTCGCTAACAACGCACGCATGCACGCACGCACGCACACACACACACACACACACACACACACACACACACACACACACACACACACACACACACACACACACACACACACACACACACACACACACACACACACACACACACACACACTACCCGCATGCACCACAGATGCTGTGTACTTATATATAACTACTACTACCTTAATGTTGAGTCTACAAAATGCATTCACACACCATTCATTTACATACACGTATATACACAGACATGACCACTTCTCCGCAGGGCTTCAGTAGCCTCCACTCCTCTCCAAACCCCAGGACACGTTTACTCTCCTCTCCTCTCCTCTCTTATCCTCTCCTCTCCTCTCCTCTCCTCTCCTCTCCTCTCCTCTCCTCTCCTCTCCTCTCCTCTCCTCTCCTCTCCAAATCCCAGGACAAGCTTCCTCTCCTCTCCTCTCCTCTCCTCTCCTCTCCTCTCCTCTCCTCTCCAGGCACCAGTACAAGTCTCATCTCCTCTCCTCTCCTCTCCTCTCCTCTTCTCTCCTCTCCTCTCCAGGCCCCAGTACAAGTCTCCTCTCCTCTACAGTTCCCTGTACAAGTCTCCTCTCCAGGGACCAGTACAAGTCTCCTCTCTTCTCCAGGCCGCAGTACAAGTCGCCTCTCCTCTACAGGCCCCTGTACAAGTCTCCTCTCCAGGGCCCAGTACAAGTCGCCTCTCCTCTCCTCTCCTCTCCTCTCCTCTCCAGGGCCAAGTACAAGTCTCCTCTCCTCTACAGGCCCCAGTACAAGTCTCCTCTCCAGGCCCCAGTACAAGTATCCTCTCCTCTCCTCTCCTCTCCTCTCCTCTCCTCTCCTCTCCTCTCCAGGCCCCAGTACAAGTCTCCTCTCCTCTCCAGGGCTCAGTACAAGTCTCCTCTCCTCTACAGGCCCCTGTACTAGTCTCCTCTCCAGGGCCCAGTACAAGTCTCCTCTCCTCTCCTCTCCTCTCCTCTCCTCTCCTCTCCTCTCCTCTCATCTACAGGCCCCTGTACAAGTCTAATCTCTAGGCCCCTGTACAAGTCTCCTCTCCTCTACAGGCCCCAGTACAAGTCTCCTCTCCAGGCCCCAAGTACAAGTCTCCTCTCCAGGGTCCAGTACAAATCGCCTCTCCTCTCCTCTACAGGCCCCAGTACATATTTCCTCTCCTCTCCTCTACAAGCCCCAGTACAAGTCTCCTCTCCTCTCTACGCCCCTGTACAAGTCTCCTCTCTAGGCCCCTGTACAAGTCTCCTCTCTAGGCCCCTGTACAAGTCTCCTCTCCTCTACAGGCCCCAGTACACATCTCCTCTCCTCTCCTCTCCACTCTTCTCCTCTCCAGGCCCCAGTACATGTCTCCTCTCCTCTCCACTCTTCAGGCCCCAGTACACATCTCCTCTCCAGGCCCCAGTACATATTTCCTCTCCTCTCTAGGCCCAAGTACACATCTCCTCTCCTCTCCACTCTTCTCCTCTACAGGTCCCAGTACACGTCTCCTCTCCAGGCCCAAGTACACATCTCCTCTCCAGACCCCAGTACACATCTCCTCTCCAGGCCCCAGTGCACATCTCCTCTCCAGGCCCCAGTGCACATCTCCTCTCCAGGCCCCAGTGCACATCTCCTCTCCAGGCCCCAGTGCACATCTCCTCTCCAGGCCCCAGTGCACATCTCCTCTCCAGGCCCCAGTGCACATCTTGTCTCCCCTGCTCTCCACTCTTCTCCTCTTCAGGCCCCAGTACACATCTCGTCTCCTCTGCTCTCTACTCTTCTCCTCTTCAGGCCCCAGTACTCTTCTCCTCTCCTCTTCAGTCCCCAGTACTCTTCTCCTCTCCTCTCCAGGCCCCAGTACACATCTCGTCTCCTCTGCTCTCTACTCTTCTCCTCTTCAGGCTCCAGTACTCTTCTCCTCTCCTCTTCAGGCCCCAGTACTCTTCTCCTCTCCTCTCCAGGCCCCAGTACACATCTCGTCTCCTCTGCTCTCTACTCTTCTCCTCTTCAGGCTCCAGTACTCTTCTCCTCTCCTCTTCAGGCCCCAGTACTCTTCTCCTCTCCTCTCCAGGCCCCAGTACACATCTCGTCTCCTCTGCTCTCTACTCTTCTCCTCTTAATGCCCCAGGACACGTCCCTTCATACATTTCCCAATTACAATTAAAAGCTCATTTTGGTCTTACAGCTCACTCTCTCTCTGCATCCTGTTGGTAATCTTGATCAATATGGTGAATTACAGAAGGGACGAGTGCCAGATCTGTTTGTATCCATTCTTTAACCCTACTTCCAATACAGTACCCTATGGGCCCTGGTCAAAAGTAGTGCACTATATAGGGATATGGTATAATTTGGCACACAAACACAGTGTAATTGTCTGATTGATCTTCCATGTGGAGGACCAGCTGTGATTGTGGTGTATTCAGAGAATAGAGTAATGAGAGAGAGAGAGAAATAGAGAGAGAAGGGAGAGAGAATGGAGAGACAAGGATGAGAGAAGGGAGAGAGAAGGGAGAGAGGGGGAGAGAAGGGAGAGAGGAAGAGAGAAGGGAGAGAGAAGGGAGAGAGAAGGGAGAGAGGGAGAGAGAAGGATAGAGAGAGATAGAGAGGGAGAGAGAAAGGAGAGAGGGAGAGAGAAATGAGAGAGGGAGAGAGAAGGGAGAGAGGGAGAGAGAAGGGAGAGAGAGAGAGATAGAGAGGAACAGGAAAGGCAGATAGAGAGATAGAGAGAGAGAGAAAGGTATAGAGAGAGTATAAGAGAGAGAGAAAGAGAGAAAGATATACAGTTGAAGTCTGCAGTTTACATACACCTTAGCCAAATACATTTAAACTCAGTTTTTCACAATTCTTGACAACTAATCCTAGTAAAAATTCCCTGTCTTAGGTCAGTTAGGATCACCACTTTATTTTAAGAATGTCAAATGTCAGAATAATAGTAGAGAGAATGATTTATTTCAGCTTTTATTTCTTTCATCACATTTCCAGGGGGTCAGAAGTTTACATAAACTCAATTAGTATTTGGTAGCATTGCCTTTAAATTGTTTAACTTGGGTCAAACGTTTCAGGTAGCCTTCCACAAGCTTCCCACAATAAGTTGGGTGAATTTTGGCCCATTCCTCCTGACAGAGCTGGTGTAACTGAGTCAAGTTTGTAGGCCTGCTTGCTCGCACACGCTTTTTCAGTTCTGCCCACACATTTTCTACAGAATTGAGGTCGGGGCTTTGTGATGGCCACTCCAATACCTTGACTTTGTTGTCCTTAAGCTATTTTACCACAACTTTGGAAGTATGCTTGGGGTCATTGTCCATTTGGAAGACCCATTTGTGACCAAGCTTTAACTTGCTGACATGTCTTGAGATGTTGTTTCAATATATCCACATCATTTTCCTCTCTCATGTAGCCATCTATTTTGTGACGTGCACCAGTCCCTCCTGGAGCAAAGCACCACCACAACATGATGCTGCCACCCCCATGCTTCACAGTAGGGATGGTGTTCTTCAGCTTGCAAGCCTCCCTATTTTTCCTCCAAACACAACAATGGTAATTTTGGCCAAATAGTTCCATTTTTGTTTTATCAGACCAGAGAACATTTCTCCAAAATGTACAATATTTGTCCCCATGTGCAGTTGCAAACCATAGTCTGGCTTTTTTAGGTTTTGGAGCAGTGGCTTCTTCTTTACTGAGCGGCTTTTCAGGTTATTTCAGGACTCGTTTTACTGTGGATATAGATACTTGACAACTAATCCTAGTAAAAATTCCCTGTCTTAGGTCAGTTAGGATCACCACTTTATTTTAAGAATGTCAAATGTCAGAATAATAGTAGAGAGAATGATTTATTTCAGCTTTTATTTCTTTCATCACATTTCCAGGGGGTCAGAAGTTTACATAAACTCAATTAGTATTTGGTAGCATTGCCTTTAAATTGTTTAACTTGGGTCAAACGTTTCAGGTAGCCTTCCACAAGCTTCCCACAATAAGTTGGGTGAATTTTGGCCCATTCCTCCTGACAGAGCTGGTGTAACTGAGTCAAGTTTGTAGGCCTGCTTGCTCGCACACGCTTTTTCAGTTCTGCCCACACATTTTCTACAGAATTGAGGTCGGGGCTTTGTGATGGCCACTCCAATACCTTGACTTTGTTGTCCTTAAGCTATTTTACCACAACTTTGGAAGTATGCTTGGGGTCATTGTCCATTTGGAAGACCCATTTGTGACCAAGCTTTAACTTGCTGACATGTCTTGAGATGTTGTTTCAATATATCCACATAATTTTCCTCTCTCATGTAGCCATCTATTTTGTGACGTGCACCAGTCCCTCCTGGAGCAAAGCACCACCACAACATGATGCTGCCACCCCCATGCTTCACAGTAGGGATGGTGTTCTTCAGCTTGCAAGCCTCCCTATTTTTCCTCCAAACACAACAATGGTAATTTTGGCCAAATAGTTCCATTTTTGTTTTATCAGACCAGAGAACATTTCTCCAAAATGTACAATATTTGTCCCCATGTGCAGTTGCAAACCATAGTCTGGCTTTTTTAGGTTTTGGAGCAGTGGCTTCTTCTTTACTGAGCGGCTTTTCAGGTTATTTCAGGACTTGTTTTACTGTGGATATAGATACTTTTGTACCTGTTTCCTCCAGCATCTTCACAAGGTCCTTTGCTGTTGTTCTGGGATTGATATGCACTTTTCACACCAAAGTACGTTCATCTCTAGGAGACAGAGCGCGTCTCCTTCCTGAGCGGTATGACGGCTGCGTGGTCCCATGGTATTTATACTTGCGTACTATTGTTTGTACAGATGAACGTGGTACCTTCAGGCATTTGGAAATTGCTCCCAATGATGAACCAGCCTTGTGGAGGTCTACAATTATTTTTCTGAGGTCTTGGCTGATTTCTTTTGATTTTTGATGACAAGCAAAGTGAGTTTGAAGGTAGGACTTGCAATACATCCACAGTTACACCTCCAATTGATTCAGATGATGTCAATTAGCCTATCAGAAGCTTATAAAGCCATGACATAATTTTCTGGAATTTTCCACGCTGTTTAAAGGCACAGTCAACTTAGTGTATGTAAACTTCTGACCCACTGGAATTGTGATACAGTGAATTATAAGTGAAATAATCGTTTTTGGAAAAACTACTTGTGTCATGCACAAAGTAGATGTCCTAACCGACTTGCCAAAACTATAGTTTGTTAACAAGACATTTGTGGAGTGTTTGAAAAACGAGGTTTAATGACTCCAACCTAAGTGTATGTTAACTATGTATGTAAATATATATATACTGTTCATTTGTATTGTTTATTTCACTTTTGTATATTATCTACCTCACTTGCTTTGGCAATGTTAACATATGTTTCCCATGCCAATAAAGCCCCTTGAATTGAATATATATATATATATATATATATATATAGAGAGAGAGAGAGGGAGAGGGAGAGGGAGAGAGACCTCTCAGAGAGACAGAGGCAGAGAGAGAGAGAGAGAGAGAGAGAGAGACAGAGAGAGACAGAGAGACAGAGAGAGAGAGAGAGAAAACAACATTTATAGTGGAGTGGAACACTCCCATCTCAGTCTGGGGTTCAATCCAGCCTTCCAAGTTTATAGTCTCCCTCTCTGTTTATTCAATTATGTAACTCTAACTGGCAATAACCAAAAAGACTAAGTCAAACAAAGATAAACCCCTTGAATTGAATTGAATTGAGAGAGTAAGAGATAGAGAGAGAGAGCGAGAGAGAGAGAGAGAGAGAGAAAGAGATAGAGAGGGAGGAGAGAGAAATGGAGAGAGGGAGAATGAGAGGGGTGGGAGAGATAGAGAGGGTACCTATCTGAAGAGCACTAGCAAGAGATGTAAAGGACATGGAGGTGTGATGACTTGCAATATTTATCTTTGACAATCAGGTAAAGACAGAACACATATGACCACAGACAGACAGATATGGGAGAAAAAAATCACAGCCCCTTCTCCCTAGAGTATAGTACCATTTCATTTTATAGTGCCAGTTTAATTGATGTCAACCTACCTTCCTTTTTTTAATCTCATGGTCCTATTTCATCAAGCGTTGATAATGATCCAGACTCTAACAGCAGGTGTGTGATATGTCATACAGCTGAGGTTAGAATCCCAGGAGGGGGGCATGCGGATATTGATTTGACCCTGTGGTGCATGTCTGGTTAGGTGCGGGTAGACTGTGTGCGGTGTAATGGATGGGGCTCAGGGGTCAGGGGTCAGGGTTAGACCTGATGAGATGTCCAGGGCATGAGTTAGTACAGAGCTGTGAAAAAGTATTTGCCCCCTTTCTGATTTTCTATTAAAAAAAATAGTTTTGCGTATTATTGACACTTGTTATCAGATCTATAACCACAATCTAATATTAGATAAAGAGAACCCCGAGTGAATCAATAATCACATTTTTATATTTTTTTATACTTATTTAATTTATTATTTAATAAACAAAGTTTACACTCAATAACTGGTTGTGCCACCTTTCAGCTGCAATGACTGCTACCAAACGATTTCCTGTCATTGTTCATCAGTCTCTCTCGTCGCTGTGGAGGAATTTTGGTCAACTCTTCCACACAGAACTGCTTTAACTCAGCAACATTTTGTGGGTTTTCAACCGTAATACAAGAGGTAGTATATACCTGGCCTTTGTCGTGTTCCTCTCAGATACCTAGCCTTTTTCGTGTTCCTCTCAGATACCTGGCCTCAGATCAGCACTGGGACTTTGAGAAACAAACAGACTGTGTCCCTGTTGCTCAACACATTTAGCCCACTGTGCCTAGTAGTAGTGATAGCTGTCCTAGTAGTAGCGATAGCTGTCCTAGTAGTAGCGATAGCTGTCCTAGTAGTAGTGATAGCTGTCCTAGTAGTAGTGATAGCTGTCCTAGTAGTAGTGATAGCTGTCCTAGTAGTAGTGATAGCTGTCCTAGTAGTAGTGATAGCTGTCCTAGTAGTAGTGATAGCTGTCCTAGTAGTAGTGATAGCTGTCCGAGTAGTAGTGATAGCTGTCCTAGTAGTAGTGATAGCTGTCCTAGTAGTAACGATAGCTGTCCTAGTAGTAGCGATAGCTGTCCTAGTAGTAGCGATAGCTGTCCTAGTAGTAGCGATAGCTATCCAAGTAGTAGCGATAGCTGTCCTAGTAGTAGCGATAGCTGTCCTAGTAGTAGCGATAGCTGTCCTAGTAGTAGCGATAGCTGTCCTAGTAGTAGTGATAGCTGTCCTAGTAGTAGTGATAGCTGTCCTAGTAGTAGTGATAGCTGCCCTAGTAGTAGTGATAGCTGTCCTAGTAGTAGTGATAGCTGTCCTAGTAGTAGTGATAGCTGTCCTAGTAGTAGTGATAGCTGAAACAGGTTTTAGGAGGGGCTCTGAAAGACACTTCATGGGGGTGTCCACTGAAAGTTGACTAGCAACAACAACTGTAATCTAAAAGACACCCACCATGAGCACCCATCTGATCTGTCCAAGGAGAGGCAAACAAAATAAAAGCCCACACCAAACATAAACACAGGAAGCAAAGCAAAAAGTGGAGCAAATCTAAAACAGGGAAGATCAGATAAAGGATTGGAGACTGAAGGTGTTATAGGGATCGGCGTTCTGTCAACAGGGACAGTTGTCGATCATCCAGCTCCTTGTGTCAGGATCGCAGACTTTAGAGAAACAACAAATGTTGGTACATACAGTCTTATATCGGCTGAAAGCTTAAATTATTGTTAATATAACTGCACTGTCCAATTTACAGTAGCTATTACTGCGAAAAATGCCATCCTATTGTTTGAGGAGAGCTCCTAAAAACAAAACACTTTTTTTCACAGCGAGAGGTTTGATAAATTCACCTCTGAAGGTGAAACGTTTTTCTTACATTCTGAAATCTTGCTCTGATTTATCATCCAAAGGGTCCTAGAGATAACATGAAGTGTCGTTTAGTTCTAACTGAATACGACCCTGTCCCTGATGGGACGTAACAGATGGCAGCAGAATCATCAGCACCAGCAGTATAATTACAGACTGGGCTTCATTCCTTTTCAATTAGTGCTAACGAGACAAATGACTGTGTGTGTGTGTGTGTGTGTATGTGTGTGTGTGTGTGTGTGTGTGTGTGTGTGTACGTCTGCCTTCCCCCTCTAATTCTACTTCTCATTTATTAAAAAAATGTGTCTGATCTGTGACAAAATACAGGTAGCACAACCACAACTGTCCAATTGCACAGGCCTACACACACACACACACACACACATACCACACACAGCATGCCATCACATAAACTCCTCTCCCCAGGGAGAACTTTGGGAGCGAGTCACGCATGCAGTCATTAATGCAATCTCCATCCTAACAGCTGCCTAGATGTGTTCTGCAGAGAGCGAGTGTATATTTCCCTCTCTCTCTCTGTGTGTGTGTGTGTGTGTGTGTGTGTGTGTGTGTGTGTGTAACCATTAGAGGTCACTACTACTGGAGTTAGGTCAATACACTATTACTGTGTGTGTGTGTGTGTGTGTGTGTGTGTGTGTGTGTGTGTGTGTGTGTGTGTGTGTGTGTGTGTGTGTGTGTGTGTGTGTGTGTGTGTGTGTGTGTAACCATTAGGGGTTTTGTTGTGTTGCCTAATTTCACTGAGAGAAATCAGACACTTGCACAAACAGACCACCTGGAAATCATCCTACACGCTCAAGGAGCACGCACACACACACACACACATACACACACACACACACACACACACACACACACACACACACACACACACACACACACACACACACACACAGTAATAGTGTATTGACCTAACTCCAGTAGTAGAGACCTACTAACTCCAGCAGTAGTGAACTAACTCCAGTAGTAGTGACCTACTAACTCCAGTAGTAGTGACCTACTAACTCCAGTAATAGTGAACTAACTCCAGTAGTAGAGACCTACTAACTCCAGTAGTAGTGACCTAACTCCAGTAGTAGTGACCTACTAACTCCAGTAGTAGTGATCTAACTCCAGTAGTAGTGATCTAACTCCAGTAGTAGAGACCTACTAACTCCAGTAGTAGTGACCTACTAACTCCAGTAGTAGTGACCTACTAACTCCAGTAGTAGTGACCTACTAACTCCAGTAGTAGTGACCTACTAACTCCAGTAGTAGTGACCTACTAACTCCAGTAGTAGTGATCAACTAACTCCAGTAGTAGTGACCTACTAACTCCAGTAGTAGTGACCTACTAACTCCAGTAGTAGTGACCTACTAACTCCAGTAGAAGTGACCTACTAACTCCAGTAGTAGTGACCTACTAACTCCAGTAGTAGTGATCTAACTCCAGAAGTAGTGATCTAACTCCAGAAGTAGTGACCTACTAACTCCAGTAGTAGTGACCAACTAACTCCAGTAGTAGTGATCTATCTCCAGTAGTAGTGACCTACTAACTCCAGTAGTAGTGACCTAACTCCAGTAGTAGTGATCTAACTCCAGTAGTAGTGACCTACTAACTCCAGTAGTAGTGATCTAACTCCAGTAGTAGTGATCAACTAACTCCAGTAGTAGTGACCTACTAACTCCAGTAGTAGTGACCTACTAACTCCAGTAGTAGTGACCTAACTCCAGTAGTAGTGACCTACTAACTCCAGTAGTAGTGAACTAACTCAAGAAGTAGTGACCTACTAACTCCAGTAGTAGTGACCTACTAACTCCAGTAATAGTGAACTAACTCCAGTAGAAGTGACCTACTAACTCCAGTAGTAGTGACCTAACTCCAGTAGTAGTGAACTAACTCCAGTAGTAGTGACCTACTAACTCCAGTAGTAGTGACCTACTAACTCCAGTAGTAGAGACCTACTAACTCCAGTAGAAGTGACCTACTAACTCCAGTAGTAGTGACCTACTAACTCCAGTAGAAGTGACCTACTAACTCCAGTAGTAGTGACCTAACTCCAGTAGTAGTGACCTAACTCCAGTAGTAGTGACCTACTAACTCCAGAAGTAGTGACCTACTAACTCCAGTAGTAGAGACCTACTAACTCCAGTAGTAGAGAACTACTAACTCCAGTAGTAGTGACCTAACTCCAGTAGTAGTGAACTAACTCCAGTAGTAGTGAACTAACTCTAGTAGTAGTGACCTACTAACTCTAGTAATATTGACCTACTAACTCTAGTAGTAGTGACCCAGCTCTAGTAGTAGTGACCTACTAACTCCAGTAGTAGAGACCTACTAACTCCAGTAGTAGAGACCTACTAACTCCAGTAGAAGTGACCTACTAACTCCAGTAGTAGTGACCTACTAACTCCAGTAGTAGTGACCTACTAACTCCAGTAGTAGTGATCTAACTCCAGTAGTAGTGATCAACTAACTCCAGTAGTAGTGACCTACTAACTCCAGTAGTAGTGACCTACTATCTCCAGTAGTAGTGATCTAACTCCAGTAGTAGTGATCAACTAACTCCAGTAGTAGTGACCTACTAACTCCAGTAGTAGTGACCTACTAACTCCAGTAGTAGTGACCTACTAACTCCAGTAGTAGAGACCTACTAACTCCAGTAGTAGTGATCAACTAACTCCAGTAGTAGTGACCTACTAACTCCAGTAGTAGAGACCTACTAACTCCAGTAGTAGTGATCAACTAACTCCAGTAGTAGTGACCTACTAACTCCAGTAGTAGTGACCTACTAACTCCAGTAGTAGTGATCTAACTCCAGTAGTAGTGACCTACTAACTCCAGTAGTAGTGACCTACTAACTCCAGTAGTAGTGACCTACTAACTCCAGTAGTAGTGACCTACTAACTCCAGTAGTAGTGACCTAACTCCAGTAGTAGTGATCTATCTCCAGTAGTAGTGACCTACTAACTCCAGTAGTAGTGACCTAACTCCAGTAGTAGTGATCTACTAACTCCAGTAGTAGAGACCTACTAACTCCAGTAGTAGTGACCTACTAACTCCAGTAGTAGTGATCTAACTCCAGTAGTAGAGACCTACTAACTCCAGTAGTAGTGACCTACTAACTCCAGTAGTAGTGATCTAACTCCAGTAGTAGTGATCTAACTCCAGTAGTAGAGACCTACTAACTCCAGTAGTAGTGACTTACTAACTCCAGTAGTAGTGACTTACTAACTCCAGTAGTAGAGACCTACTAACTCCAGTAGTAGTGACCTACTAACTCCAGTAGTAGTGATCAACTAACTCCAGTAGTAGAGACCTACTAACTCCAGTAGTAGTGACCTAACTCCAGTAGTAGTGACCTAACTCCAGTAGTAGTGACCTAACTCCAGTAGTAGTGACTTACTAACTCCAGTAGTAGTGACCTACTAACTCCAGTAGTAGTGACCTAACTCCAGTAGTAGTGACCTAACTCCAGTAGTAGTGACCTAACTCCAGTAGTAGTGACCTAACTCCAGTAGTAGTGACTTACTAACTCCAGTAGTAGAGACCTACTAACTCCAGTAGTAGTGACCTAACTCCAGTAGTAGTGACCTAACTCCAGTAGTAGTGAACTAACTCCAGTAGTAGTGACCTACTAACTCCAGTAGTAGTGAACTAACTCCAGTAGTAGTGCTCTAACTCCAGTAGTAGTGACCTAACTCCAGTAGTAGTGACCTAACTCCAGTAGTAGTGAACTAACTCCAGTAGTAGTGAACTAACTCCAGTAGTAGTGACCTAACTCCAGTAGTAGTGACCTAACTCCAGTAGTAGTGACCTAACTCCAGTAGTAGTGACCTAACTCCAGTAGTAGTGACCTAACTCCAGTAGTAGTGACCTAACTCCAGTAGTAGAGACCTACTAACTCCAGTAGTAGTGACCTAACTCCAGTAGTAGTGACCTAACTCCAGTAGTAGTGACCTAACTCCAGTAGTAGAGACCTACTAACTCCAGTAGTAGTGACCTAACTCCAGTAGTAGTGACCTAACTCCAGTAGTAGTGAACTAACTCCAGTAGTAGTGAACTAACTCCAGTAGTAGTGACCTAACTCCAGTAGTAGTGACCTAACTCCAGTAGTAGTGACCTAACTCCAGTAGTAGTGACCTAACTCCAGTAGTAGTGATCTATCTCCAGTAGTAGTGACCTACTAACTCCAGTAGTAGTGAACTAACTCCAGTAGTAGTGACCTACTAACTCCAGTAGTAGAGACCTACTAACTCCAGTAGTAGTGACCTACTAACTCCAGTAGTAGTGATCTATCTCCAGTAGTAGTGACCTACTAACTCCAGTAGTAGTGACCTAACTCCAGTAGTAGTGATCTATCTCCAGTAGTAGTGACCTAACTCCAGTAGTAGTGACCTAACTCCAGTAGTAGTGACCTACCTAGTGGATTAGTAGTATAGTGAAAGGTTAGGTGTCAAACTGTGATGTCTCACTATTTCCCTCCTAAACCTACCTTTACCGTGGGCTAGCTGACTCAGCTGGCCTTTTCATTCCCATCTCCCTCTCCCACTGTCTTTATAAATGTTTCTCTGTCTGTGATTTTCCCTCTCTCTCTCTCTGTTTCATCCCTCTCTCTTTTTCCTACCTCCCTCCACACTTGTTGGTGATTTACAGCTTGGTAACAATAATCAGTCAAAATGCAATCAGCAGCTGTTACTGGAGAGGGCCAGAAGAGGAGGAGGAGAGATATTTCAATAACCCTTCGTTAGCAAAGTCAAAGAAACATAACTACAAAGTTTAGAGTTAGAGACAGACAGGCAGACAGACAGACAGACAGGCAGGTAGGCAAACAGACAGACAGACAGACAGACAGACAGACAGACAGACAGACAGACACTGAGCAGTGGCTGAGATTTACAGTTGAATTCAAAAGTTTACATACACCTTAGCCAAATACATTTAAAGTCAGTTTTTACAATTCCTGACATTTAATCCTAGTAAAAATTCCCTGTCTTAGGTCAGTAAGGATCACCACTTTATTTTAAGAATGTGAAATGTCAGAATAATAGTCAAGAGAATGATTTATTTCAGCTTTTATTTCTTTCATCACATTCCCACTTTGTCAGAAGTTTACATACACCCAATTAGTATTTTGTAGCATTGCCTTTAAATTGTTTACCTTGGGTCAAACGTTTTGTGTAGCCTTTCACAAGCTTCCCACAATAAGTTGGGTGAATTTGGCCCATTCCTCCTGACAGAGCTGGTGTAACTGAGTCAGGTTTGCAGGCCTCCTTGCTCGCACACACTTTTTCAGTTCTGCCCACAAATCTTCTATAGGATTGAGGTTAGGGCTTTGTGATGGCCACTCCAATACCTTGACTTTGTTGTTCTTAAGCTATTATGCCACAACTTTGGAAGTATGCTTGGGGTCATTGTCCATTTGGGAGACCCATTTGCGACCAAACTTTAACTTCCTGACTAATGTCTTGAGATGTTGCTTCAATATAGCCACATACTTTTCCAACCTCATGATGCCATCTATTTTATGAAGTGCACCAGTCCCTCCTGCAGCAAAGCACCCCCAGAACATGATGCTGCCACCCCTGTGCTTCCCGGTTGGGATGGTGTTCTTCGGCTTGCAAGCCTCCCCCTTTTTCCTCCAAACATAATGATGGTCATTATGGCCAAACAGTTATATTTTGGTTTCATCAGACCAGATGAGTCCTCGTGTGTGTGTGTGTGTGTGTGTGTGTGTGTGTGTGTGTGTGTGTGTGTGTGTGTGTGTGTGTGTGTGTGTGTGTGTGTGTGTGTGTGTGTGTGTGTGTGTGTGTGTGTGTGTGTGTGTGTGTGTGTGTGTGTGTGTGTGTGTGTGTGTGTGTGTGTGTGCGTGTCTTCTACTATTTGTTCAGAAGGTATCCCATCCAACCACCACTATCCTGCGGCAATACGTTACCTAAACACCGCTGTCCTCCTGAACAACAACCCCACCCCTTTACCCTCTCCAAAGGTCAGTGATTCGCTGCGTCCATGACTGCTATGAAATAAAGCCCAGGATTGGCCAACCCTGTGTCCTTCATCACAAGCCTGGAGCTGAAATGCTCCCTCTGCATTAATATGAAAGCCAGTAACAGTTTTATGGGCAATATTGTATGTGTGTTCCTGCTGTCAACAGATTGCCATCAGACAGACAGACAGACCTACAGTATCAGACAGATGGCTGATGAAGTGTCTGTGAGGTGTTACTGTGGAGGAAACTCATTTGCTGTGTGGCTGTAAATTATACCGCTTAGAGAGAGTAAAGGCCTTGGAGAGAGGTGGGGAGGGAGAGAGGTGGGAAGGGAGAGAGAGATAGAGAGAGAGAGAGAGAAAGAGGGATAGAGAGAAACAGAAAGAGAGAGAGAGACAGAAAGAGAGTGAGAGAGAGAGATTAACTTTTTTTTTTTTATAAACTCCCATATCTACTGGGTGAAATTCCACAGTGTGCCATCACAGCAGCAAGATTTGTTACCTGTTGCCACGAGAAAAGGGCAACCAGTGAAGACCAAACACCATTGTAAATGTAACAGATGTGAAACTGCTAGCTAGTTAGCGGTGGTGTGCGCTGAATAGCGTTTCAATCAGTGACGTCACTTGCTCTGAGACCTTGAAGTAGTTGTTCCCCTTGCTCTGCAAGGGCCGCGGCTTTTGTGGAGCGATGGGTAACGATGCTTCGTGGGTGACTGTTGTTGATGTGTGCAGAGGGTCCCTGGTTCGCGCCCGGGTATGGGCGAGGGGACGGTCTAAAATGATACTGTTACATTGGTGCCGTGACCCGGATCACTGGTTGCTGCGGAAAAGGAGGAGGTCAAAAGGGGGGTGAGTGTAACGGATGTGAAACGGCTAGCTTAGTTAGCGGTGTGCGCTAAATAGCGTTTCAATCAGTGACGTCACTTGCTCTGAGACCTTGAAGTAGTGGTTCCCCTTGCTCTGCAAGGGCCGCGGCTTTTGTGGAGCGATGGGTAACGATGCTTCGTGGGTGACTGTTGTTGATGTGTGCAGAGGGTCCCTGGTTCGCGCCCGGGTATGGGCGAGGGGACGGTCTAAAATGATACTGTTACATTGGTGCCGTGACCCGGATCACTGGTTGCTGCGGAAAAGGAGGAGGTCAAAAGGGGGGTGAGTGTAACGGATGTGAAACGGCTAGCTTAGTTAGCGGTGTGCGCTAAATAGCGTTTCAATCAGTGACGTCACTTGCTCTGAGACCTTGAAGTAGTGGTTCCCCTTGCTCTGCAAGGGCCGCGGCTTTTGTGGAGCGATGGGTAACGATGCTTCGTGGGTGACTGTTGTTGATGTGTGCAGAGGGTCCCTGGTTCGCGCCCGGGTATGGGCGAGGGGACGGTCTAAAATGATACTGTTACATTGGTGCCGTGACCCGGATCACTGGTTGCTGCGGAAAAGGAGGAGGTCAAAAGGGGGGTGAGTGTAACGGATGTGAAACGGCTAGCTTAGTTAGCGGTGTGCGCTAAATAGCGTTTCAATCAGTGACGTCACTTGCTCTGAGACCTTGAAGTAGTGGTTCCCCTTGCTCTGCAAGGGCCGCGGCTTTTGTGGAGCGATGGGTAACGATGCTTCGTGGGTGACTGTTGTTGATGTGTGCAGAGGGTCCCTGGTTCGCGCCCGGGTATGGGCGAGGGGACAGTCTAAAATGATACTGTTACATTGGTGCCGTGACCCGGATCACTGGTTGCTGCGGAAAAGGAGGAGGTCAAAAGGGGGGTGAGTGTAACGGATGTGAAACGGCTAGCTTAGTTAGCGGTGTGCGCTAAATAGCGTTTCAATCAGTGACGTCACTTGCTCTGAGACCTTGAAGTAGTGGTTCCCCTTGCTCTGCAAGGGCCGCGGCTTTTGTGGAGCGATGGGTAACGATGCTTCGTGGGTGACTGTTGTTGATGTGTGCAGAGGGTCCCTGGTTCGCGCCCGGGTATGGGCGAGGGGACGGTCTAAAATGATACTGTTACATTGGTGCCGTGACCCGGATCACTGGTTGCTGCGGAAAAGGAGGAGGTCAAAAGGGGGGTGAGTGTAACGGATGTGAAACGGCTAGCTTAGTTAGCGGTGTGCGCTAAATAGCGTTTCAATCAGTGACGTCACTTGCTCTGAGACCTTGAAGTAGTGGTTCCCCTTGCTCTGCAAGGGCCGCGGCTTTTGTGGAGCGATGGGTAACGATGCTTCGTGGGTGACTGTTGTTGATGTGTGCAGAGGGTCCCTGGTTCGCGCCCGGGTATGGGCGAGGGGACGGTCTAAAATGATACTGTTACATTGGTGCCGTGACCCGGATCACTGGTTGCTGCGGAAAAGGAGGAGGTCAAAAGGGGGGTGAGTGTAACGGATGTGAAACGGCTAGCTTAGTTAGCGCTGTGCGCTAAATAGCGTTTCAATCAGTGACGTCACTTGCTCTGAGACCTTGAAGTAGAGGTTCCCCTTGCTCTGCAAGGGCCGCGGCTTTTGTGGAGCGATGGGTAACGATGCTTCGTGGGTGACTGTTGTTGATGTGTGCAGAGGGTCCCTGGTTCGCGCCCGGGTATGGGCGAGGGGACAGTCTAAAATGATACTGTTACATTGGTGCCGTGACCCGGATCACTGGTTGCTGCGGAAAAGGAGGAGGTCAAAAGGGGGGTGAGTGTAACGGATGTGAAACGGCTAGCTTAGTTAGCGGTGTGCGCTAAATAGCGTTTCAATCAGTGACGTCACTTGCTCTGAGACCTTGAAGTAGTGGTTCCCCTTGCTCTGCAAGGGCCGCGGCTTTTGTGGAGCGATGGGTAACGATGCTTCGTGGGTGACTGTTGTTGATGTGTGCAGAGGGTCCCTGGTTCGCGCCCGGGTATGGGCGAGGGGACGGTCTAAAATGATACTGTTACATTGGTGCCGTGACCCGGATCACTGGTTGCTGCGGAAAAGGAGGAGGTCAAAAGGGGGGTGAGTGTAACGGATGTGAAACGGCTAGCTTAGTTAGCGGTGTGCGCTAAATAGCGTTTCAATCAGTGACGTCACTTGCTCTGAGACCTTGAAGTAGTGGTTCCCCTTGCTCTGCAAGGGCCGCGGCTTTTGTGGAGCGATGGGTAACGATGCTTCGTGGGTGACTGTTGTTGATGTGTGCAGAGGGTCCCTGGTTCGCGCCCGGGTATGGGCGAGGGGACGGTCTAAAATTATACTGTTACATAAATACAACCCATATTTATGCCTATTTATTTTATCTTGTGTCCTTTAACCATTCGTACATTGTTAAAACACTGTATATATATATATAATATGACATTTGTAATGTATTTATTGTTTTGAAACTTCTGTATGTGTAATGTTTACTGTTAATTTTTATTGTTTATTTCACTTTATATATTCACTTTATATATATTATCTACCTCACTTGCTTTGGCAATGTTAACACGTTTCCCATGCCAATAAAGCCCTTGAATTGAATTGAATTGAATTGAGAGACAGAAAAGAGAGAGAGAGAGAGAGAGAGAGAGAGAGAGAGAGAGACAGAAAGAGACAGAAAGAGAGAAAGAGAGAGGACAAGTGGAATTGTAGGAGTACTCACACAAGGTGCTTGGACTTGAGTAGCTTTTGATCAAATACACACACACACACACACACACACACACACACACACATAGTGGTATGTTGATACTTACAGGAAGTTGACACAGCCGGTGCCTGGAGGAGGAGCAATCCAGACGAAGCTGAGACTCGTCAAAGGCTGGTGGCTGACGTGAGACGTCACAACACTACATACAAACTGAGTCCCAAACTGATGCTGCTCTGGTATAACACCTGGGAGGAGGAGAGAGAGGGGAGGAGGGGAGAGACAGGAGGAGAGGAGAGGGGAGGAAGGGAGAGACGGGAGGAGGGGAGAGGGGGAGGGGGAGGAGAGAGAGGAGGAGGGGGTGAGAGGGAGAGGCGAGAGAGAGGAGGTGGGGAGAGGGGGGAGGAGTAGAGAGAGGAGAGGAGGGGAGAGAGGAGAGGAGGGGAGAGGCGAGATAAGGGAGGAGGAGAGAGAGGGGGGAGGGGAGAGACGGGAGGAGGGGAGAGAGGGGGAGTAGAGAGAGGGGAGGAGTAGAGAGAGGGGGAGGAGAGGGAGGGGAGAGGGGGAGGAGAGAGAGGGGAGGAGAGGAGAGAGAGGGAGGAGAGGGAGGGGAGAGGGGGTGGAGAGAGAGAGGGAAAGAGAGAGAAGGAGAGGAGAGAGAAGGGAGAAGGAGAGAGAGGGGAGGAGGGGAGAGACAGGAGGAGGAGAGAGAGGGGAGGAGGGGAGAGAGAGGGGGGAGGATAGAGAGGGGAGGAGAGAGAAGGAGAGGAGAGAGAAGGGAGGAGTAGAGAGAGGGACGGATTTGAGAGACGGGAGGAGGAGAGAGGGGAGGAGGGGAGAGAGGGGGAGGATAGAGAGGGAAGGAGTAGAGAGAGTGGGAGGAGATAGAGAGAGGAGGAGAGAGAAGTAAGGAAGAGAGAGGGGGGAGGACAGAGGCGGAGGAGAGAGAGTGGACGAGGAAAGAGAAGGGACGAGGAGAGAGATGGGAGGAGGAGAGAGAGCGAGAGGGGAGGAGGAGAGAGAGAGGAGGAGAGAGGCGGAGGAGAGAGAGGGGGGAGGAGAGAGATGGGAGGAGGAGAGAGAGAGAGAGAGAGGGGAGGAGAGACAGGGGGGAGGGAGAGAGAGTTAGTGAGAGCATTTTCATTTCGAGTGGCGTCAATTCACAAAACATTTTAGTATGTCACCGATGAGATTATGCTATGACTACCTAAGAGGGGATTTACATGACAACACATTTTCTTTCCGTTTGTTCTGTTTCAGAACAAAGACCTGAGCCACACAGGATTAAAGTCATGAAAGAATAAAACTCCCACAGTTTACTGAGTGCCATGTTTCGACCCAAGGTCTTCATCAGGCTGGAGGACTGGTGCTTGGCCAGTAGCCACACAGAGGAGAGACTAAGTTTGGATCTCAAATGGCACCCTATTCCCTGCATAGTGAACTACTTTCCCATAGGCTCTGGTCAAAGTAGTGCACTTTGTAGGGAATAGGGTGCCATTAGAAACCAGGTTCAACACCAGTTAACAAGACGTTACCAACAACCACAAATAAGACTTCACAAACATTCAACACTGGAGCTCCCCAGGGATGCGTGCTCAGTCCCCTCCTGTACTCCTTGTTCCCCCACGACTGCATGGCCAGACACGACTCCAACACCATCATTAAGTTTGCAGACGACACAACAGTGGTAGGCCTGATCACCGACAACGACGAGACAGCCTATAGGGAGGAGGTCAGAGACCTGGCCGGGTGGAATAACAACCTATCCCTAACGTAACCAAGACTAAGGAGATGTTTGTGGACTACAGGAAAAGGAGGACCGAGCACGCCCCCATTCTCATCGAGGGGGCTGTAGTGGAGCAGGTTGAGAGCTTCAAGTTCCTTGGTGTCCACATCAACAAAAAACTAGAATGGTCCAAACACACCAAGACAGTCGTGAAGAGGGCACGACAAAGCCTATTCCCCCTCAGGAAACATCAAATATTTGGCATGGGTCCTCAGATTCTCAAAAGGTTCTACAGCTGCAACATCGAGAGCATGGTTGTATCACTGCCTGGTACGTCAACTACTATGCCTCCGACCTCAAGTCACTACAGAGGGTAGTGCGTACGGCCCAGTACATCACTGGGGCAAAGCTGCCTGCCATCCAGGACCTCTACACCAGGCGGTGTCAGAGGAAGGCCCTAAACTGTTCTCTCTACTACCGCATGGCAAGCGGTACCGGAGTGCCAAGTCTAGGACAAAAAGGCTTCTAAACAGTTTTTACCCCCAAGCCATAAGACTCCTGAACAGGTAATCAAATGGCTAACCAGACTATCTGCATTGTGTGCCCTCCCCCAGCCCTCTTTTTACGCTGCTGCTACTCTCTGTTTATCATAGATGCATAGTCACTATACAGTCATGTACATACTACCTCAATTGGCCCGACCAACCAGTGCCCCTGCACATTGGCTAACCAGGCGATCTGCATTGTGTCCCACCACCCGGCCACCAACCCCTCTTTACGCTACTGCTACTCTCTATCCATCGTAGATGCATAGTTACTTTACCCATATCTACATGTACATACTACCTCAATCAGTCCGACTAACCGGTGTCTGTATGTAGCCTCTCTACTGTATATAGCCTCTCTACTGTATATAGCCTCTCTACTGTATATAGCCTCGCTACTGTATATAGCCTCTCTACTGTATATAGCCTCTCTACTGTATATAGCCTCTATACTGTATATAGCCTCACTACTGTATATAGCCTTTCTACTGTATATAGCCTCTCTACTGTATATAGCCCCTCTACTGTATATAGCCTCTCTACTGTATATAGTCTCTCTACTGTATATAGCCCCTCTACTGTATATAGCCTCTCTACTGTATATAGCCTCTCTACTGTATATAGCCCCTCTACTGTATATAGCCTCTCTACTGTATATAGCCTCTCTGCTGTATATAGCCTCTCTACTGTATATAGCCTCTCTACTGTATATAGCCTCTCTACTGTATATAGCCTCACTACTGTATATAGCCCCTCTACTGTATATAGCCTCTCTACTGTATATATTCTCTCTACTGTATATAGCCTCTCTACTGTATATAGCCTCTCGACTGTATATAGCCTCTCTACTGTATATAGCCTCTCTACTGTATATAGCCTCTGTACTGTATATAGCCTCTCTACTGTATATAGTATCTCTACTGTATATAGCCTCTCTACTGTATCTAGCCTCACTACTGTATATAGCCTCTCTACTGTATCTAGCCTCACTACTGTATATAGCCTCTCTACTGTATATAACCTCTCTACTGTATATAGCCTCTCTACTGTATATAACCTCTCTACTGTATATAGTCTCTCTACCCTATATAGCCTCTCTACTGTATATAGCCTCTCTACTGTATATAGCCTCTCTACTGTATATAGCCTCACTACTGTATATAGCCTCTCTACTGTATATAGCCTCACTACTGTATATAGCCTCTCAAACTGTATATAACCTCTCTACTGTATATAGCCTCTCTACTGTATATAGCCTCACTACTGTATATAGCCTCTCAAACTGTATATAACCTCGCTAATGTTATTTTCACTGTTTTTTTACTGTTGTTTTATTTATTTACTTACCTATTGTTCACCTGATACCTTTCTGGCACTATTGGTTAGAGCCTGTAAGTAAGCATGTCACTGTAAGGTCTACCTACACCTGTTGTATTCAGCATGTCACTGTAAGGTCTACCTACACCTGTTGTATTCAGCATGTCACTGTAGGTCTCCCTACACCTGTTGTATTCAGCATGTCACTACTCTCTATCCATCGTAGATGCATAGTTACTTTACCCATATCTACATGTACATACTACCTCAATCAGTCCGACTAACCGGTGTCTGTATGTAGCCTCTCTACTGTATATAGCCTCTCTACTGTATATAGCCTCTCTACTGTATATAGCCTCGCTACTGTATATAGCCTCTCTACTGTATATAGCCTCTCTACTGTATATAGCCTCTATACTGTATATAGCCTCACTACTGTATATAGCCTTTCTACTGTATATAGCCTCTCTACTGTATATAGCCCCTCTACTGTATATAGCCTCTCTACTGTATATAGTCTCTCTACTGTATATAGCCCCTCTACTGTATATAGCCTCTCTACTGTATATAGCCTCTCTACTGTATATAGCCCCTCTACTGTATATAGCCTCTCTACTGTATATAGCCTCTCTGCTGTATATAGCCTCTCTACTGTATATAGCCTCTCTACTGTATATAGCCTCTCTACTGTATATAGCCTCACTACTGTATATAGCCCCTCTACTGTATATAGCCTCTCTACTGTATATATTCTCTCTACTGTATATAGCCTCTCTACTGTATATAGCCTCTCGACTGTATATAGCCTCTCTACTGTATATAGCCTCTCTACTGTATATAGCCTCTGTACTGTATATAGCCTCTCTACTGTATATAGTATCTCTACTGTATATAGCCTCTCTACTGTATCTAGCCTCACTACTGTATATAGCCTCTCTACTGTATCTAGCCTCACTACTGTATATAGCCTCTCTACTGTATATAACCTCTCTACTGTATATAGCCTCTCTACTGTATATAACCTCTCTACTGTATATAGTCTCTCTACCCTATATAGCCTCTCTACTGTATATAGCCTCTCTACTGTATATAGCCTCTCTACTGTATATAGTCTCTCTACCCTATATAGCCTCTCTACTGTATATAGCCTCTCTACTGTATATAGCCTCTCTACTGTATATAGCCTCACTACTGTATATAGCCTCTCTACTGTATATAGCCTCACTACTGTATATAGCCTCTCAAACTGTATATAACCTCGCTAATGTTATTTTCACTGTTTTTTTACTGTTGTTTTATTTATTTACTTACCTATTGTTCACCTGATACCTTTCTGGCACTATTGGTTAGAGCCTGTAAGTAAGCATGTCACTGTAAGGTCTACCTACACCTGTTGTATTCAGCATGTCACTGTAAGGTCTACCTACACCTGTTGTATTCAGCATGTCACTGTAGGTCTACCTACACCTGTTGTATTCGGCGCAAGTGACAAATTAACTTTGATTTGATTTGATTAGACAATACAGACAAAATAAAATACCTGACAGGAAACACATTTAACATCCAGTTGATGCTTTCTACTTCCTGTCCAGTCATATGGTCTATCACATCAGCTGTAAAAAAAAAAAAAATATTGAAGATGAATTTACTTTTTGCCTGAGAAATATGGATTGGTAAAGAGTTCCATTCAGCTATGGCTCTATATAAAACTGTAGATTTAAGGCAATTTGTCCTTGGCTTGGGTTGTTTTAGCTGCCCTTAATTTGCCAGTCTGGTTTGGTGGTTATGCGTGTTGCTAGTATGTACTAATTGGCCTGAAAAATGCTGTGGTTTTTTGAAAAATCTGAAGACTAGATAGTAATTTGTTTCTAACGTGAAGCCATGACAGATTCTGAAGCATTTGGATAATATTCATACGGATCGAGCAATGAAGAGCTAATCTGGCTGCCCTGTTTTGAGCAATGAAGAGCTAATCTGGCTGCCCTGTTTTGAGCAATGAAGAGCTAATCTGGCTGCCCTGTTTTGAGCAATGAAGAGCTAATCTGGCTGCCCTGTTTTGTTTTGAGCAATGAAGAGCTAATCTGGCTGCCCTGTTTTGAGCAATGAAGAGCTAATCTGGCTGCCCTGTTTTGAGCAATGAAGAGCTAATCTGGCTGCCATGTCTTGAGCAATGAAGAGCTAATCTGGCTGCCCTGTTTTGAGCAATGAAGAGCTAATCTGGCTGCCCTGTTTTGAGCAATGAAGAGCTAATCTGGCTGCCCTGTTTTGAGCAATGAAGAGCTAATCTGGCTGCCCTGTTTTGAGCAATGAAGAGCTAATCTGGCTGCACTGTTTTGAGCAATGAAGAGCTAATCTGGCTGCCCTGTTTTGAGCAATGAAGAGCTAATCTGGCTGCCCTGTTTTGAGCAATGAAGAGCTAATCTGGCAGCACTGTTTTGAGCAATGAAGAGCTAATCTGGCTGCCCTGTTTTGAGCAATGAAGAGCTAATCTGGCTGCCATGTTTTGAGCAATTAAGAGCTAATCTGGCTGCCCTATTTTGAGTAATGAAGGGCTAATCTGGCTGCCCTGTTTTGAGTAATGAAGAGCTAATCTGGCTGCCCTGTTTTGAGCAATGAAGAGCAAATCTGGCTGCCCTGTTTTGAGCAATGAAGAGCTAATCTGGCTGCCCTGTTTTGAGCAATGAAGGGCTAATATGGCTGCCCTGTTTTGAGTAATGAAGAGCTAATCTGGCAGCCCTGTTTAGAGTGTTTTTGAGCTTAACCAGACAGTACTCTACGTGTGATAGGACCATGGATAGACCATTTAACTGGGCAGTACTCTAAGTGTGATAGGACCATGGATAGACCATATAACCGGACAGCACTCTAAGTGTGATAGGACCAGGGATTGACCATATAACTGGACAGTACTCTAAGTGTGATGGGACCAGGGACAGTACTCTAAGTGTGATAGGACCAGGGATTGACCATATAACTGGACAGTACTCTAAGTGTGATAGGACCAGGGATAGACCATATAACCGGACAGTACTCTAAGTGTGATAGGACCAGGGATTGACCATATAACTGGACAGTACTCTAAGTGTGATGGGACCAGGGACAGTACTCTAAGTGTGATAGGACCAGGGATTGACCATATAACTGGACAGTACTCTAAGTGTGATAGGACCAGGGATTGACCATATAACCAGACAGTACTCTAAGTGTGATAGGACCATGGATAGACCATATAACTGGACAGTACTCTAAGTGTGATGGGACCAGGGACAGTACTCTAAGTGTGATAGGACCAGGGATTGACCATATAACTGGACAGTACTCTAAGTGTGATAGGACCAGGGATTGACCATATAACTGGACAGTACTCTAAGTGTGATGGGACCAGGGACAGTACTCTAAGTGTGATAGGACCAGGGATTGACCATATAACCAGACAGTACTCTAAGTGTGATAGGACCAGGGATTGACTATATAACTGGACAGTACTCTACGTGTGATAGGACCAGGGATTGACCATATACCTGGACAGTACTCTAAGTGTGATGGGACCAGGGATTGACCATATAACTGGACAGTACTCTAAGTGTGATAGGACCAGGGATTGACCATATAACTGGACAGTACTCTAAGTGTGATGGGACCAGGGACAGTACTCTAAGTGTGATAGGACCAGGGATTGACCATATAACTGGACAGTACTCTAAGTGTGATGGGACCAGGGACAGTACTCTAAGTGTGATAGGACCAGGGATTGACCATATAACTGGACAGTACTCTAAGTGTGATAGGACCAGGGATTGACCATATAACTGGACAGTACTCTAAGTGTGATGGGACCAGGGACAGTACTCTAAGTGTGATAGGACCAGGGATTGACCATATAACTGGACAGTACTCTAAGTGTGATGGGACCAGGGACAGTACTCTAAATGTGATAGGACCAGGGATTGACCATATAACTGGACAGTACTCTAAGTGTGATGGGACCAGGGATTGACCATATAACTGGACAGTACTCTAAGAGTGATAGGACCAGGGATTGAATCACCTGATTCAATGTGCTAGATGTTACATACTCTGAACATTTTCTTGTAACAGCAATTCCCCTACCCTTACCTTATCCTGGCCCTTTTTTTCTCAATTTCCGCCTGAATTACGTGCCCAAAGTAAACTACCTGTAGTTCAGGCCCAAAGTAAACTACCTGTAGTTCAGGCCCAAAGTAAACTACCTGTAGTTCAGGCCCAAAGTAAACTACCTGTAGTTCAGGCCCAAAGTAAACTACCTGTAGTTCAGGCCCAAAGTAAACTACCTGTAGTTCAGGCCCAAAGTAAACTACCTGTAGTTCAGGCCCAAAGTAAACTACCTGTAGTTCAGGCCCAAAGTAAACTACCTGTAGTTCAGGCCCAAAGTAAACTACCTGTAGTTCAGGCCCAAGGTAAACTACCTGTAGTTCAGGCCCAAAGTAAACTACCTGTAGTTCAGGCCCAAAGTAAACTACCTGTAGTTCAGGCCCAAAGTAAACTACCTGTAGTTCAGGCCCAAATAAATCTACCTGTAGTTCAGGCCCAAAGTAAACTACCTGTAGTTCAGGAACAAAGTAAACTACCTGTAGTTCAGGCCCAAAGTAATCTACCTGTGGTTCAGGAACAAAGTAAACTACCTGTAGTTCAGGCCCAAAGTAAACTACCTGTAGTTCAGGAACAAAGTAAACTACCTGTAGTTCAGGCCCGAAGTAAATTGCCTGTAGTT